>NC_036639.1:12414872-12714872 GCF_002806865.2 Cucurbita pepo subsp. pepo | reverse complement strand
CCCTGAAGATGGGGCCTCAGAACCCAGTAATGGGAATGAACCAGATTCTGTTGAACTTGCTTCCACATCGCAAAAGGATGAAGATGATTTGAAAGGTGAATTGTTTTGCCTTGTGAATGATGTTCGTGGGTCAAGGTTTCTTATGCTTCTGAATAGTTATAATAGAAATTCTTAAAGGAAGATTAAAGTTTTTATATCCTTTGGTTGTGTATACTAATGGGGCTTTGATGGGAAGATAAAGTATATGACGTTGTATCTGTTTTTCTTAAATAGATTTAGAATGATTGTTATTGTAGTTTATTAATTTTCGAGTGTAGAGTTTAGAGATCATCATTGTGAGATCCCACATCGGTTGAGGAGGAGAACGAAACATCCGTTATAAGGGTGTGGAATCCTCTACCCTAGCAGACGTGTTTTACAAACCTTGAGGGGATGCTCGAAAGGGAAAGCTCAAATAGGATATCTACTAGCGGTGGGCTTGGGCTGTTACAAATGGTATTAGAATCAGACATCGGCCGATGTGCCAACGAAGAGGTTGAGCCTCGAAGCGGGTGGACATGAGGCGGTGTGCCAACAAGAATGTTGGACCTTGAAGCAGGGTGGATTAGGGGGTCCCACATCGATTGGAGAGAGGAATGAGTGCCAGCGAGGACGCTGAGCCTCAAAGGGGGTGAATTGTGAGATCCCATATCGTTTGGGGAGGAGAACGAAGCATCCTTTATAAGGGTGGAAACCTCTCCCTAGCAAACTTGTTTTACAAACCTTGAGGGGAAGCTCGAGAGGGAAAGCTCAAAGAGGACAATATCTGTTAGCGGTGAGCTTGGGTCATTACAAATGGTATCAGACCCAGACATTGGGTGATGTGCTAGTGGAGAGGCTGAGCCCCAAAGCGGGGTAGACACGAGGCGGTGTGCCAACAAGAACGCTGGGCCCCGAAGGGGGGTGGATTGAGGGGTCCCACGTCGATTGGAGAGAGGAATGAGTGCCAGCGAGGACTCTAGGCCCCGAAGGGGAGTGGATTGTGAGATTCCACATCGGTTGGGGAGGAGAACGAAGCATCCTTTACAAGGGTGTAGAAACCTCTCCCTAGCAGACACGTTTGAAAAACTTTGAGGGTTTACCGATGCTTGTAGCTCTCATCGCAACGTAAACCTTAACTTTGTACCCTATCAAATGTTTATTAAATTTGATATAACTAGTGGTTGTATCTACTTCCATTTTATTGATGGTTTACTGATGCGTGCAATTGGTTGATATTTCTCCTTCATTTTGCAGAAGGAACAAAGAAAAAGAAGAAGAAAAATAAAAGCAAGTGAGAACTCTTTATGTTAGTACATTGTTTCTTGTGTGTGTATGCTTTCCCTTAGGTTGGGGTGTTGATGGATATTGCAAGGCTATCTTTAAGTTCGATATTTTTTTTTTACATGAATAGGAAAAAGAAAGAAGCGCCTCAACAGACAGATCCACCGTCTATTCCCGTCGTTGATCTTTTCCCGTCCGGGGATTATCCAGAGGGTGAAATTCAACAGTACAAGGATGAGTGAGTATAAGTATTGATTTTAATGCTGCATAGTAATAGTTTTCTTGTCTAATATTATGGTTCAAAACATATGTTGTTTTGGATTGAATTGAGAAATCAAGAATAATATATTAAACACAGTATGTGTTGTGTTGCCCACCGCTAGCAGATATTGTCTTATTTGGGCTTTCCCTTTCGGGCTTCTCCTCAAGGTTTTTAAAACGCGTATGCTAGGGAGAGGTTTCCACACCCTTATAAAGAATGTTTCGTTCTCATCCCCAACCAATGTGGGATCTCACAATCCACCCCTCTTCGGGGTCCAGCGTCCTCGCTGACACTCATTCCCTTCTCCAATCAATGTGAGACCCCCAATCCACCCCCTACGGGGCCCAACATCCTTGCTGGAACACTACCTCATGTCCACCCCCTTCGGGACTTAGCCTCCTCGCTAGCACATCGCCTGGTATCTGGCTCTGATACCATTTGTAATGCCCAAGCCCACCGCTAGTAGATATTGTCCTCCTTGGGATTTCCCTTTGGGGCTTCCCTCAAGGTTTTTAAAACATGTCTGTTAGGGAGAGATTTCTACACCCTTATAAAGAATGCTTCGTTCTCCTCTCCAACCGATGTTGGATCTTATATCCACTTGTAACTTGTAAGTTGTCTTTCAAAGTAAATGGAAAAACACAGGAGCTTTACATATGTACTTGTTGTTGTGTTATTTTTGCATTATTGCAAGTGTACGAGTCAAGTTTTAATATTGTGATTTGAGGACATGGTATTGTCCACATGGTTGGTCTCTTAAACTCGCCCAATTTTATTTGGAGAACGAAATCGAATGATGGTTGAAAAAATAAGTAAAGCAATGGTTAAAAATAAAGATAGAGACAAGCTCGAGAGAATATCCTACGGAGTTGATCTCGCCTATTAGCCAGCAAGTAAACTACTTAAATATCCAATATTCCGTGGAAGTTTATATCATGAATGACTCTTTCTTCTCTACTTAGTAACCTATGGAGGACTACATCCGAAGAGAAGAGGGAGTTGGAGCGCCTTGAAAAGCCAATCTATAATTCTGTTCGCCGAGCAGCAGAAGTTCATCGTCAGGTAATGTAACTTGATCATATTCATGGTTATGTTGCCATATCGTGTGGACTAATGAGACTGCTGTTAGTATGAATTACCTAACGTTTTTTTTCCGCTCTTTGCTATTAGGTAAGAAAATACATAAAAAGCATACTAAAGCCAGGGATGTTGATGACTGACCTGTGTGAGACATTAGAGAACACAGTTAGGAAGCTCATATCTGAGAATGGCTTGCAAGCAGGCATAGCATTTCCTACAGGATGCTCTTTGAACTGGTAATATTAAAGAAGTAGCTTCAAATATGTGTGTGTGTATAGTTCTTCAGTATTTGTTGATAGATTAGGCTTCTATTCTTTCAGGGTTGCTGCTCATTGGACTCCTAATACTGGAGATAAGACTGTTCTTGGCTACAACGATGTAATGAAATTGGATTTTGGAACGCATATTGATGGTATATATACAATTTTTGTTTCAGTTTTTTTTGTATTATATGGATCGTAAAAGTCTAAGCCCACCGCTAGCAGATATTGTCTACTCTGGCCCATGGAGGAGAAGCCTGAAAGGGAAAACTCAAACCCACCGCTAGCAGATATTGTCCACTTTGGCTCGTCGAGGGGAAGCTCAAAAGAGGACAATATTTGTTAGCGGTGGGCTTGGGTTGCTACAAAAGACGCGTTTTAAAACTTTGAGGGGAAGCCTAGAAGAGAAAGGCCAAAAATGACAATATCTGCTAGCGGAGGGCTTGGGCGGTTACAATATCATATAACTGAAACTGGTTTATTGGTGAGTGCAGGATGCATAGTTGATTGTGCATTTACTGTTGCATTCAATCCTATGTTTGATCCTCTGCTTGAAGCCTCGCGTGAGGCAACTAACACTGGCATCAAGGTATTGTTAATTATCTTGTCTGCTGGCGGTCACCATAATATTTAGATTACTCTGCCTTGATGAAGTATATTATACTGTTCATCTTATGAAATTACAAGTATCCGCAGTGGTTGAACAAGTTGTGAGAAAACGCAGAGTTGTATTGTGAGATCCCACATCGGTTGGAGAGGAGAACGAAGCAATCTTTATAAGGGTGTGGAAACCTCTCCCTAGCATACGCGTTTTAAAAACCTTGAGGGGAAGCCTGAAAGGGAAAGTCCAAGGAAGACAATATCTGCTAGCGGTGGGCTTGGACGGTTACAAATGGTATCAAAGCCAGACATTGGGCGATGTACTGGCGAGGAGGCTAAGCCTCAATGAGGGGTGGAGACGAGGTGATGTGCCAGCATGGACGTTGGGCCCCAAAGTGGGGGGATTGGGGGGTTCCACATTGATTGGAGAAGAGAACAAGTGTCAGCGAGGACGCTGGGCCCCAAAGGAGGTGGATTGTGAGATTCCACATCGGTTGGGAGAAGAACGAAACAATCTTTATAAGATTGTGGAAACCTCTCCTTAGCAGACGCGTTTTAAAAACTTTGAGGAAAAGCTCGAAAAGGACAACCCAAAGAGTACAATATCTGCTAGCGGTGGGTTTGAGTTTGGACTGTCACACATGTATATATCAAGTAAATAACAAAGAATATCAATCCATTTGTAAAAAGGATCGATAGAATATGTTTATTCCATGTTTTCAATAATTTGTTTGTTCTCTTAAATTTTGTACTGCAAATCACTAGAATTTTATTTTTATATATTCCGAATGAATTTGATTGTTTCTTGAACCTCTACAATTAACTATCTTTTATTTCTTTAGGAGTCTGGAATCGATGTACGGCTTTGCGACGTTGGTGCTGCAATCCAGGAGGTCATGGAGTCGTATGAGGTTGAAATTAACGGAAAGGTGTTTCAAGGTACGAGTATTTCATTTGTCATCAAAGTAGAAGTCATTCGTTATCTTTTGAAAACTAGGCTATAACTCAGAGTTCTCATTTGAGATCCTACCTCGGTTGGAGAGGGGAATGAAACATTTTTTATAAGGGTGTGGAAACCTCTCCCTTCCAGATGCGTTTTAAAACCTTGAGGAGAAGCCCAGAAGAGAAAGCCCAAAGAGGACAATATCTACTGGCGGTGGACTTGAGCTATTACATCTTAACTCACCTATTCTTTATTATATTGACGCAAACAATGTTGTTACCCTCCCCGAAGATCATATTTCATGAAAATTAGATTTTAATGAACGATATTTTTCTCTTTTCAGTTAAAAGCATTCGAAATTTGAATGGACATAGCATAGGTCGTTACCAGATCCATGCTGGTAAGTCCGTTCCCATTGTGAAAGGAGGGGAGCAAACAAAAATGGAAGAGGGTGAATTCTTCGCTATCGAAACGTTTGGATCGACGGGTAAGAAAGTACGCAGCTCGGAAGTTATTGCTATTTATTAGGGGTTGCCCCTGTTGATAGGGTAGTTCATCTGTGTTTTATGCAGGGAAAGGATACGTTAGAGAAGATCTTGAATGTAGCCATTACATGAAGAACTTTGACGTTGGCCATATACCACTGAGGTTGCCAAGAGCGAAGCAATTATTAGCCACCATTAATAACAACTTCTCAACATTAGCATTCTGCAAACGATATCTCGATCGTCTGGGCGAGACGAAATATCTAATGGGATTGAAGAATTTGTGTGATTCCGGAATCGTTCAGGTGCTCCTCTTATACCTATTGTCTCGATATCTTCGATATATTATTAAGAGATGAATTCATATGACTTAGATCGGAGTTTGTCTAGTTTCCCTTCTGGTAGTTCACCATGTTATATTTAGCACGTTAGTTCGTTCTGACTTCGATATCGATTTTGATTGCTGCTCGTGTGTTCGGGAGTGCTTTTAGCAAGAACCATGTTTATATATATGTATATCCGTAGCAACGTGTCGGTCGATAATTCGGTTCTTTTCTCAGGCCTATCCTCCGTTGTGCGACTCGAAGGGCAGCTATGTTTCTCAGTTTGAGCATACCATTTTACTAAGGCCAACCTGCAAAGAAGTGATTTCCAGAGGTGATGACTATTGATATACTACTGTGGTGTGGCAGTTCCAAAGCCTTTCTCATTGACATGGTTACTGAAGAGCATTGGTTTAAGTTACATCTTTTTGTATGATATTTGGTTAGTTCAAGAAGATCAAATACAACAAATTGTTATATTTTTATATAGTTCTTATGTTCTTTTGATACTTCAAATTACTCGAGCAACTCTAAAATCAGTAAAAAGATCGAAAATTTGAGTTTTTGTTCTTGACAGTCTTAACCATTAAATTAAGTTCAAGTTAACATGATGATTCGTTTGAGATTGTTATAGCTTTTAACTCGTCAGGACGATGGATTTACGGAACGGGTATTAAACCAATGGATAAAATGGCTTAAAAAATGAAGAAAATTTTGTAGTAATATCATGTTTGGACTAAATTAAATGATGGATGAACACATAAAAATAGAAAAAATTTATTCAGTGATTATATGTCCAAATATTAATAAATTTTCGTAACCAACGCAAAGCTTTGAACTGGTTTGTATTGTGAAGTTTTGATCTTTAGCTGAGATCCCAAAACTCGCTTGTGTGCTGTGATCGTATATACTCTTCTCATTGGCGCATCTTCTTCCAAATCACATATCAAAAGGGTTATTACCGACCAATCAGGCCGCCGTTTGACTTCGATTGCCGATCATGGGGTTGGGATCCCTCGCTTCCAGAGTTGTCAGGCCTTCTTCCAGGCTCCTCAGCTCCCAAAACCCTAGAAATCTCGTTCATTTCCGACCCATTGTCTCCACCTCTGAGCTTCACAACGCTGATGCCGCCTCCGCTGCCCAGGCCCAGGCCGATCCTGCCCCGCCTCCTCCTCCTCGTACCCCCGTTGGTGGCGCCCGCGTCCATTTTTCATCTCCGGAGGACGCCATCGAGGTCTTCGTTGATGGGTACCCTGTCAAAATCCCTAAGGGTATGACGGTTCTTCAGGCATGTGAGATTGCTGGGGTCGACATTCCTAGATTTTGTTATCATAGTCGGCTCTCGATCGCTGGAAACTGCCGTATGTGCCTTGTTGAGGTCGAGAAATCCCCCAAACCCGTTGCTTCTTGCGCTATGCCTGCTCTTCCCGGTAATTTTTCTTTCCTAAACCGGTTTGGATAGCCATTTGTGGATGATTTTGGATCTCTACGATAGGATATGGATTAATTGGCTCTTGATTTTGGTTTTCTTAGATTTGCACCATGTAAATTGATAAGGGATTGATTTGCCTGTGGCTATGGTTTTCTTATATGTTTTATTGTATAGATGATTCAGTGCTTCTGTGCAGGATACCCTGTTTCATCCATTGAAGCCAAATTTAGTTTTTGAATCACTATATGGTTTATTGAGTATAATCTTGAGTGATGAATGAGAAAGCAATTTATCTGAATATATCTGCTTCCTAGGAATGAAAATTAAGACTGATACGCCACTGGCGAAAAAGGCTCGAGAAGGCGTGATGGAATTCTTGTTGATGAATCATCCATTGGATTGTCCAATTTGTGATCAGGGTGGAGAATGTGATCTTCAGGATCAGTCTATGGCATTTGGGTCCGATCGTGGTCGGTTTACTGATGTGAAGAGATCAGTGGTCGACAAGAATCTCGGCCCGCTTGTGAAAACTGTAATGACACGATGCATTCAGTGTACCAGGTGAGATTTTGTAGTTTTGTAGTCTTTGGAGGGAAATTGTTTGATTTAAAGGAACACCGTTATATAGTCCTAACTTACAAAGTTTCTATGGCTTTTAAAATTCGAACACCTACGTTGGAATTATGAACTTGTTAGTGACATCAAGGACTGGATCAGTAACGCTCGATCTAATATGAAATTCGTACCTTGGTTTTGCTAAACGTTTTTGTAGGCATGTATGATACGGACTATTATTTCGGTTAAGATTGTAATGATCGTTTTTCTAATGGAAGGTTAAAGTAGCTATTGGTTTTCATTGTTTGGTGGATGCCTTATTCATTAATGTTTATCAAATGCTGCTCTAGTCGTTCGGCTTTTTTCTGTAATTTGTCTAACCGTTATATCTTTACGAAAATACCTAATCTGAAGGATATCCATTACCCTGCAGGTGTGTAAGATTTGCTACAGAGGTTGCTGGGGTTCAGGATCTTGGCATGTTAGGTCGTGGTAGCGGTGAAGAAATTGGGACTTATGTTGAAAAGCTAATGACTAGTGAGCTATCAGGGAATGTCATTGATATTTGTCCCGTGGGCGCATTGACGTCAAAACCTTTTGCTTTTAAAGCCAGGAATTGGGAATTGAAGGGTACCGAGAGCATCGATGTTACTGATGCAGTTGGATCCAACATTCGTATCGATAGTCGAGGTCCTGAGGTTATGCGTATCGTGCCTCGATTAAATGAGGTACGTTTTGAGATCTCTCATGTCTACGTAGTTATTTTAAAGAATTGCTTCTGAAATGATGTGTACATCTGTTATGTTGGATTTCAATATTCGTTAGAAAGTCGAACCACATTCATAGCATGTTTTAAATGATTACTCCCAATAAGTTACCGAGCGTACGAATTTTGACAATTTTTCAACGTACAAACTTCGTCGAAGCTTTGACCTATAAAACTCTGTAGATTCATCATTCGTATTGAAGGAACAAGGGGCAGCTTGACTTGATCACCTTTACCATTTCCAGGATATTAACGAAGAATGGATATCAGACAAGACTCGCTTTTGTTACGACGGTCTCAAGAGACAGAGATTGAATGACCCAATGATCCGTGGTGCTGATGGACGCTTTAAGGCTGTCAGCTGGCGCGATGCCCTTGCTGTGGTTGCTGAAGCTGCCCATCAGGTTAAACCCGAGGAAATCGTCGGAATTGCTGGTAAACTGTCTGATGCAGAGTCCATGATTGCTTTGAAAGATCTCTTAAATAGGTTGGGATCCAATAATGTATGGTGTGAAGGAAACGGACCACAACCGAACGCAGACCTGCGTTCCGGGTATATCATGAATAGCGGTATTGCTGGTCTAGAGAAGGCAGATGTCTTTCTTTTGATAGGCACTCAGGTACTTCTATTTCATTCTCTCTTCTTTCAGTGTCAATGGGAATCAAATTAGTCTTCTTCTGATCTCCTTAGCTTACTCTTAATATATTTCTGATCATTTCAATGAATTTCGTTCGTCGGTTTTCATTCTCACTGACTTATGATGCGCTTAGATCTCGTATAAACGCTTGTGGATTATAGTCTGATGAGATCGTGTTGGATTTGTGTTCTTATATGTTCTATTATCATTTTTTGCCCCTTACTATTTCAAACTAAACTCTGCCAGCCAAGGGTTGAAGCTGCTATGGTGAATGCAAGAATCCGAAAGACTGTAAGAGCAACTCACGCTAAAGTCGGTTATGTTGGCCCGCCGACAGATTTCAACTATGATCATCAGCACCTCGGGACTGGACCTCAGGCGCTTGTTGACATAGCCGAGGGTCGCCATCCCTTCTGCTCGATCCTCAAAAACGCCAAAAATCCAGCTATCATTGTTGGTGCTGGACTTTTCGAAAGAAAGGACAAAGATGCAATCTTTTCTGTAGTTGAAAACATTGCCAAACAAAATAATGTGGTCAGACCTGATTGGAATGGTTACAACGTATTGCTTTTGAATGCTTCCCAAGCTGCAGCTCTCGACCTCGGACTTGTGCCAGAATCAATAAATAGCGTTGAGTCTGCTAAGTTTTTGTATTTGATGGGAGCCGATGATGTGGACTTCGAGAAGGTCCGAAAGGATGCTTTTGTGGTTTACCAAGGACACCACGGCGACAAGGGTGTCTATCGAGCTAACGTAATTCTCCCTGCAGCAGCTTTCAGCGAAAAGGAAGGAACCTACGAAAACACCGAAGGTTGCACCCAACAAACATTGCCTGCAGTGCCAACAGTTGGCGATGCACGAGAAGATTGGAAGATCATTCGTGCTCTCTCCGAGGTTGCTGGTCTGCGATTGCCATACGATTCCCTCGGAGCGATAAGGTCCCGGATAAAGACCGTGGCCCCAAACCTCTTGCAGGTAGACGAAAGAGAGGCAGCTACATTTTCTGCTTCGATTAAGCCCGAAAGCACCGAGAAGATGGAAATGGTTGATTTTGGCAGCACCATAGAAAACTTCTACATGACTGATGCCATTACAAGGGCATCAAAGATCATGGCACAATGCAGTTCATTACTGGCTAAAAAGTGAGATTTTCTTCATTATTTTTCTTAATTATTTGCTTTATAAATATCATAGTTGTCTGCAAGGGGCTTCTCTTGTTAGACCAGATATCTGGAACGCCTTCAAGTAAGCTTCTAATAAAAGTGACCACCCTTTATTTGTTTCACTGTAACATGTTTCGCAATGGGAAACCTTTTCTTTGAAACCATGGCGTTTGAAGTTTGGTTCTTCAACATTTCTCTTATAAAAGATACCTCTCTTCATCTCTATATATTTCTATATTCATAACTCTGGAAAAACACTGATACTTCGATTTAGTCTCTCCTGTTTGGGGAGCTCATTTTGAGTCGGTGATGGTATGATCAAGCACGGATTAGAAAGCCTCAATTGAAGTTCTATGACTCAGACAGAAGTTAATAAGATAGAGCAGAAGTGAAAGATGAAAGCACTATATCGGAAAACCGGAAAACCAAACCTTTGATAGTTCAGTCTTCCTATTAGGAGTTGTGTAAGATCTGTATGCTATCTTTGGAATAGGTTTGGAATCTTTGGAATAGGTTTGGAAGGCAGGATATTGGGATCAGATTGATCACCATCATATGAGAATTGAAAGGAACTAGTGGAAGTAATGTTCCTTGCACGATATTGAAATGGTAAGAATACGGGATTTTGTTGCATTCTGCAGGATAGGACACTATCTAAGATCCCATACCCGTTGATGAGGGAAACAAAACATATTTTTATAAGGGTGTGAATACTACTCCCAAGCAGTCGCGTTTAAAATCGTGAGGCCGACGGCTAGGCTAAAACGGACAATATTTGTTAGTGGTGGGTTCAGAGACAGTTGATTACAAATTGCATCGAAGCCTAACACCGGATGGTGTGCCAGACAATATTTGTTAGTGGTGGGTTCAGAGACGGTTGGTTACAAATTGCATCGGAGCCTAACACCGGATTGTGTGCCAGACAATATTTGTTAGTGGTGGGTTCAGAGACAGTTGGTTGGAAAGGGGTATGAAACACACCGTTTTGAAACCTATCTCTAATAGACACGTTAAAGATATATGCCTCAAAGTTAAAAAATGGAACCTACCGAATTTAAGTGGTATTAATTTCCACCTATTAAACTAACCTTTTGTATTAATTACACATCAATTATGTAAATCACTCATTTAAAAGATAATATGAATAAAATCTCAATTTTTTTTGGAAAAAAAATTGCTCATAAATAAATTAATTACTTCAATTAATTTAAAAAAAACGCCAATTGAAGCGATAAGAGATAATAATAATAATAATAATAATAATAATAATAATTATTATTATTATTATTAATGAAAAAGTGGGACAAAAATAAAAGGGAAATGACCCCTCTCTATTAATTTAACGTCACATATAACATTACACCATACACATCAAACAGTCACAATTACGAGGCATAGAGCATATGTTGTTCATACTTCCTACAATTCATCCAACCAACCACTTACTTAATTGGTCTGAGCAGTCACTAAATTTTTTAAGCCAATATTAGTTTGATCATACTCATGTTAAGATTTAGTGTAAAGACCGACTCACCCACCTCATAGAGGTTAAATCAACGAACATATTATTGTTAAACAAAGATTTCACTCCGTTTATCACTATGAACTTAATTCAAATAATTTAATATCATACTTCTAAAACTAAATAATTACATATTTAAATTCGGTTAGTCAAACTAAAAACAAATCATTTTATTCGCTGTCATCTTCAACTTTCTACCACACATTTGTTCAAACTAAAACTAGTTCCGATTTGTATGCTACCTTGAAATAGGATTTTTAAATTCTCTACCGTACATTCAATTATACTCTCTCTCTCCTCCATTTTTACTCTCTCTATATAACCCCGACACCACCTTCCGTCCAAAAACACGTTGGGTGTGACACCCGATCAAAATACATCGAGACAACAACAAAAAGAACAGAATATTGTTTAAGGTTTCTTCGTTCGTTTTTGTTTAAGTTTTTTATTTGTTTCGGTGTATTTGGATCGTGTCTCTCAACGTCAAACCCATAATCATGTCTCTCTCTCTCCTCTTTGTGGGCCTATTCTCTCTCTTATTCTCCCCATCAAACTCCCTCCCTCTCTCCTTCCCTCTCACCTCCCGTTCTCTCTCCGAAGAACCCTCAATTTCTCCATTATACCCTTCCCTCTACTCCAAAGCCGCATCCAAACCACCCGCCAAGCTCCCTTTCAAATACTCCAATGCCCTGGTCGTCTCCCTTCCGATGGGAACGCCGCCGCAGCTGATGGACATGGTCCTAGACACCGGCAGCCAACTCTCTTGGATTCAATGCCACGGCAAAGTTAACGGAAAATCAGTTAAACCCGGAATTAAGTGGTTTAACCCTTCTCTCTCCTCCACTTTCTCTTTCCTCCCATGTAACAGCTCTCTCTGCAAACCTCGAATTCCCGATTTTACCCTTCCCACTTCCTGTGACCCACGTCGCCACTGCCACTACTCCTACTTCTACGCCGATGGGACCTTGGCCGAGGGTAATCTCGTCACTGAAAAATTCTCCTTCACCGCCTCTCCCATCGCTATCGGCTGCGTTAAGCCCTCCGCCGAAAATAGGGGTATTTTGGGAATGAATACCGGACACCTCTCCTTCATCTCTCAGGCCAAAATATCCAAGTTTTCCTATTGTATCCCGGGTCGAAGCAGGTCAGATCTAACCGGGTTGTTCTACCTTGGAGACAACCCGAATTCGGGTAAATTCAAATATGTCAACATGTTGACTTTTCCCGAAAGTCAAAACTCCCCGAATCTTGACAAATTGGCCTACACCCTCCCAATGAAGGGGATAAGAATCGGCAGAGTCCAACTCAAAATCTCTCCGGCCGTTTTTAAACCAGACCCAACTGGGTCCGGTCAGACCATGATTGATTCCGGCTCAGAGTTGACTTACTTGGTAGATGAAGCCTACAACAAAGTTAAAGCAGAGATCGTGAGATTAGTGGGGCCCATGATGAAGAAAGGATATGAATACGCCTCCGTCGCCGACATGTGTTTCGACAGTGCAATGGCGGCGGCGGCAGGGTCGAGAATTGGTGACATGTGGTTTCAGTTTGAGAATGGGGTGGAGATATTGGTTGGGAAAGGGGAAGGGTTATTGACGGTTGTGGAAAAAGGGGTGAAGTGTGTGGGGATCGGACGGTCAGGTAGGCTTGGAACTGAGAGTAATATGATCGGAAATGTTCATCAGCAGAATATGTGGGTGGAGTACGATTTGGCCAATAAGAGAGTTGGGTTTGGTGGAGCTCTGTGTAGTGGATTGAAGGCATGACCATAGACGGTGAAGATTCATACAATCATATATTTCATTGCGATGGTGTGTATATAATTATATTAAGTATATGAGTATTAATAAGAATAATTAATTTCTCTCCCAATTCGTCACTACATGTATGGTTATTTATAAAGTGCGGAAAAAATTATATCATGAACTTAAATGTTCGTAAAATCTATTTCAATGAACTTAAAACACGTGCACATGGTAGACCTTAAAGTAGATTCACGTACACCTATATAAACCATTAGGCGGGCTCGTATATGTACCCATAGACCTACCTTTCTTCAACGAGCATACAATCATGCTTCAGGAAAATTTGTAGAAGGAAAGGAGCGTGCATAATAACATGACATACATATTATCGTAATATATGCATCCATACTCATCATAAGGGAGAAGTATCTTGATGCACGGGACACACAAAGTTCACAAAACTTTAAATCATGACATATAAGTTTGATGCGGGTCTTACCTTCGTTCTTTCATAAATATAACTTTCGTGAATAGCTGTGACACTCGAGTAAATGAGGGGTACATAAATGAACCGAGACTACATCTCTTCAACAAGATGCACTTTCTTTTGGATGATACTATAACATACATGGCTTAACAATATTTCTCAATTTTAAAGAGAACACACTAACTATATCGTGCATGATGTCACAATCGCACTCGTGCATGATGTCACCATTGCACTTGACGTCCAAATTTCTCACAACTGACTTGTTTGCTTCGTTAGAACAAGTGTACAATCGCACTTTGCAAAAGATTTAGAATATGTGAATGAAGAAATATATTTGAAAATGATTTGAAAATGGAAGAAAACAACGTTAAAAAGAAAACGTTACATGACTTGTTACATGACTATAAGTGAAAACAACGTTACGTGACTATAAGTGAAAACAACGTTACATGACTATAAGCGAAGTGAAGTAAAGGCTTATGCAACCAGGAACATGTAACCAGGGACAACAACATGCAACCATATGCAACCAGGAACATGTAACCAGGGACAACAACATGCAACCATATGCAACCAGGATTCCATATGCAACCAGGATTGAGACATCTGCCATGCAACCATGCAACCAGGGTGGATAACCAAGATTGATACATCTACATCTGCCATGCAATAACCAGGGACAACATGCAACCATATGCAACCAGGATTGAGACATCTGCCATGCAACCATGCAACCAGGGTGGATAACCAAGATTGAGACATCTGCCATGCAACCATATGCAACACACCTTGTACAAGCATGACCATGACACATGGCATAACGTATAGAGGAATCATGCATCATACAACATCGAAGTAATCACAAGATACATAACATAACACGTATGTCTAATGGTATCCCACATAACATAACGCAACTTTCGTTATAACATAACATAACACCACACACGTCAAATAGTCACAAATACGACACGTGTAAGGAGCATAGAATGTTGTTCATACTTCATACCGTTCATCCAACCAATCCAATAATTAAACCACTAACTTGGTTAGCCCAAGCAATCACTAAAATTTCTAAGTTGATATTCGTTTGATCCTACTCATCGAGGTTTAGTTCTGAAACTGGCTCCCAACATCATTAAGGTTTGATCCTACTCATCGAGATTAAATCTACTATCATATTATTATTAGACAAGGATTTCACTCTGTTGATAACCGTCAACTTAATTGAATTCATTGAATCTATCACATGTACGGTCAAACTAAAAACAAACAATTTTATTCTCGGTGGTGATCTTCAAACTTCTACCACACATTGTTAAAACTACAACGTTCTTGATTTATACTACCTTGTAATAGGATTTTAAGTTCTCCACCGTACGTTTAATTATGCTCTCTCTCTATATAATCCGAACACCACCTCCTTCCAAAAATACGTTGGATATGACGCACGATCGAAATATATCGAGATAGTAACTCAAGAAACTCTCCTATCAAACTGTTCTTTTTTGTTTCGGTGTATTTCGATCGTGCGTCGTATCCAACGTCGAAACTCTTACGAACCCATAATCATGCCTCTCTTTCTCCACTTTCTCTCCCTATTCTCTCTCTTCTTCTCCCCATCAAACTCCCTCTCTCTCACCTCCCATTCTCTCTCCCAAAAGCCCTCCCTTTCCTCATCCTCTGCCTCCGCCAAGCTCCCCTTCAAATACTCCAATGCCCTTGTCGTCTCTCTTCCGATGGGAACGCCGCCGCAGCCGATGGACATGGTCCTAGACACCGGCAGCCAACTGTCCTGGACTCAATGTCGCGGCGAGGTAAATGGAAAATTAGTGAAGCCAGGAATTACCATGTTTGACCCTTCTCGCTCCTCCTCTTTCTCTCTCCTTCCTTGTAACACCTCTCTCTGCATACCTCAAATTCCCGATTTTACCCTTCCCACTTCTTGTGACCAACGTCGCCTCTGCCACTACTCCTACTTCTATGCCGATGGGACCTTGGCCGAGGGTAATCTCGTCACTGAAAAATTCACCTTCTCTAATTCCTTAATTACCCCTTCCATCATTCTCGGCTGCGCTAAGGCTTCCACCGAAAATAGGGGTATTTTGGGAATGAATACTGGACGCCTTTCTTTCATCTCCCAGGCTAAAATATCCAAGTTTTCATATTGCATCCCCGGTCGAAGCGGGTCGGATCCAACCGGGTTGTTCTACCTTGGAGACAACCCGAATTCAGGTAAATTCAAATACGTCAACATGTTGACTTTTCCCCAAAGTCAACGCGCCCCAAATCTTGACAAACTGGCCTATACCCTCCCAATGAAGGGAATAAGAATAGCCAAAAACCAACTCAACATTTCCCCAACCGTTTTTAAACCGGACCCATCTGGGTCCGGTCAGACCATGATCGATTCCGGCTCGGATTTGACGTATTTGGTAGATGAAGCTTACAACAAGGTTAGAGCAGAGATAGTGAGATTAGTGGGGCCCATGATGAAGAAAGGATACGAATACGCCTCCGTTGCCGACATGTGTTTCGACGGTGCAGTGGCGGCTGCAGCCGGGCAGGGGATTGGCGACATGTGGTTCGAGTTTGAGAATGGAGTGGAGATATTGGTCGGGAAAGGGGAAGGGTTATTAACCGAAGTCGAAAAAGGGGTGAAGTGCATAGGAATCGGACGGTCAGATAGGCTTGGGACTGGGAGTAATATAATCGGTAACGTTCATCAGCAGAATATGTGGGTGGAGTATGATTTTACCAATAAGAGAGTTGGATTCGGTGGAGCTGAGTGTAGTGGATTGAAGGCATGACGATGAACCGTGAGTTTCATACAATCATAACAATAATTTTATGTATGTATTTATATTTTCAAATTTTGTTAAAATAAAACAAAATTTGTTGTAATATGGGAAAATAAATACTTATTATTATTGATCTCTTTTTGTGCCTGATGACTCATTAGAAAATAAATATTAATTAATTGGTTCCTTTTTCTGAAGTATATGAGTATTAAAACACTTCCTCGGTCTATAATGTGTTAACAAATTCATTAAAAACATTTCGTAAACGATATCATGAACTTAAACGTTCGTAAAATCCATTTCAATTAACGAAAATTCTATGATGTAACTTAAGGGCTTCAATATAAACATAAGTATCGCTATCCTAGATTCGATTCCATGGTTTTCGTAGCGACACCGTCATCCTTACAGGGGTGTCTTACCTTTACTTGAAAAAATAACACGTGGCTTGAGTATTTAAAAATATTCGTAAGTAACCCTATTTTTTAGGTCAGAAAATGCAAATACATTCAATCATGTTCGGACCTATCATTTCATTATCATCATGACGTTGGTCTCACTTTCTAGTTCAGGCAGGGTGGATGTATACTACTTCTCTATACATGGTATACACTCGTGCACATGGACCCCGAGGTAGACTCGTATACGTACCCCTGAACTAGGTTTTTGACTAGTGCACACTCGCACGGCTGAAAAAGTCACAGATGGTGTACACAATATTGTATTATATGCATTCGTACTCATCACAAGTGCGAAGTATCTTGACGCACATGACACACAAAATGCATGAAGTCCCCACAACTTTAAACCATGAAATATACGTATGACGTGGGTCGTACCTTCGTTCTTTCATAAACATAAGTTTCATGAATAACATACATGACTAAACAATATGAAGAGCATATGCTAATATTAGTGTGCAGACATAAGGTATAATATAAAGACATGTAACAGAACATATACATCGCATGGTATCACACATAATAAAAAACAACTTTCGTCAACAGCATAACATAAAATCATACACGACAAACAGTCACAAAGCATGACACGGTTGGGGGTCACAGAGCACACATCGTTCATATTTCATACAATTCATCCAATCAATCCAATAGTAAACCCACTTAATCAGTTGACCTAAGCCGTCACTAAATTTCTCGAGGTTTAGTTTCGAAACGGACTCCCAAACTCATATAGGTTAAATCTACGATCACATTATTAGTAAAAAAAAAACTTCCACTCACAGGGTAACTTAATTCAATTCATTTAATATAATATTGTAATTCTAAACTAAAAAAATTATTTACATATTCAAATCCTATTTAAAGAGAAACTAAAAATAAATCATTTTATTCTCAGCTCCCTCCTGTCCTAGAATTTCTACCACACGCAGTCAAACTAAACTAAACTTGGTCGCTTATTTGTATACTATCTTAAAATAGG
The DNA here is from genome assembly GCF_002806865.2 of Cucurbita pepo subsp. pepo. NCBI lineage: Eukaryota > Viridiplantae > Streptophyta > Magnoliopsida > Cucurbitales > Cucurbitaceae > Cucurbita > Cucurbita pepo. The sequence goes on along the minus strand of NC_036639.1, from coordinate 12,697,062 downwards.
GTTTTTGAATTCAATTCTTATTTTATTTTATGCTCTCTCCCTATATAATTCCAACGGTAGTTCATTCCAAAAACACTTTGGATATAATCCACTGTCAAAAAATTCCAAAAAACACATTGGATATAATCCACTGTCAAAATATATCGAGACAACAACGGAGCGAATAGAAAAACATTGTTTAAGGTTGTAAGCTGTTCTTTTATTTGTTTCGGTGTATTTGGATTCGATTGTGCCGTATCCAACGTCGAAACCATCGGAAACCCATAATCATGCCTCTCTCTCTCCTCCTCTTTGTGGCCCTACTCTCTCTCTTATTCTCCCCATCAAACTCCCTCTCTCTCTCCTTCCCTCTCACCTCCCTTCCTCTATCCCAAGAACCCTCCTTTTCCCTCTCCTCCAAAACCTCACCCCTGGACTCGGCGAAGCTCCCCTTCAAATACTCCAACGCCCTGGTGGTCTCTTTCTCCATTGGGTCGCCGCCGCAGCCGATGGACATGGTGCTAGACACCGGCAGCCAACTCTCTTGGGTTCAATGCTACGGCAAAGTAAGGAGGAGGACAGAATCAGTGATTAATCGATTTGACCCTTATCTCTCCTCCACTTTCTCTCACCTCCCCTGCAACAACTCTATCTGCAAACCCCGAATTCTCGATTTTACCCTTCCTACCTCTTGTGATCGATATCGCCGCTGCCACTACTCCTACTTCTACGCCGATGGGACCTTGGCTGAAGGTAATCTCGTCACTGAAAAAATCACATTCTCTAATTCCTTAACTACCCGCTCCCTCGTTCTCGGCTGCGCTACGGCCTCCACTGAAAACAGGGGTATGTTGGGAATGAATAAGGGACGCCTCTCCTTCATTTCCCAGGCCAGAATATCCAAGTTTTCCTATTGTGTCCCGGATCGAATCGGGTCGGATCCAACCGGGTTGTTCTACCTCGGAGACAACCCGAATTCGGGTAAATTCAAATACGTCAAAATGTTGACTTTCTCCAAAAGTCGACGCTCCCCGAATCTTGACAAGTTGGCCTACACCCTCCCAATGAAGGGGATTAGAATAGGCAAAAACCACCTCAACATCTCGCGGGCCGTTTTCAAACCGGACCCATCTGGCGCCGGTCAGACCATGATCGACTCCGGCTCGGATTTGACGTATTTGGTAGATGAAGCTTACAGCAAGGTTAGAGCAGAGATAGTGAGATTAGTGGGGCCCATGATGAAGAAAGCATATGAATTTGCTGCCGTTGACATGTGTTTTGACGGCGCAGAGGCGGCGGTGGTGGGTCGGAGAATTGGCAACATGTGGTTCAAGTTTGAGAATGGGGTGGAGATATTGGTCGGGAAAGGAGAAGGGTTATTGACGGAAGTGGAAAAAGGGGTGAAGTGTGTGGGGATTGGACGGTCAGATAGACTTGTGACTGAGAGTAATATAATCGGGATCGTTCATCAAAAGAATATGTGGGTGGAGTACGATCTGGCCAATAAGAGAGTTGGGTTCGGTAAAGCTGAGTGTAGTAGATTGAAGGCCTGGTAATGGACGATGAACATCATATAATAATTCGTATCTATTTATATTTTCACGATTTAGTTATGAAAATGGATAAAAACATAAAAAATATATATATATTCACTTTAAACCAACCTCTATGGCTCTTCAAAACCAATTCAGTAATCTCTATTTTATATGATTGTTAGAGAGCACAACTACATCAACAAGGTGGTTGCTTGATAAAAAAAAAAAGAAGTTAGAAATTTAAACTTCTTTTTCTCTAGGTCTGGTCCTAGTTGAACCAAAAAGAACAAAATTCATATCGGTGTCATACAATTACTTAGCTGAGTGAGATACTAGAGGATTACGTACCATATGAGTAGACCCGACAAAATCTTGCGCACCATATGAGCAGGCCCGACAAAATCCTTGATAGCCTCCTTGATTTCTCCATAGAGAGAAATATGACAACAGTTCCCATGAAAACTCAAATCCTTCGTCCCATGAAAACTCTATCCTTCCCAAATATAATATAATGNGTATGAGAAGAAAAAAGATTACCAAGCAGCTCTTTTATTGCAAGTAAACATCACTTTAAGGCTTGCGCCAATATGCAGAATAGGGAAATGGGAAAAAAAACCAACATAAATAATTAAGAAATGGAAGAGAGATGAAGTTAGTAGGGAACCTTCCCATGTTGCTGCGGTAGATGAAGAGAAGCCATTAAGCCATACTAATGTTCCAGGCCTGAATAAGTAACAAGATTTTTAACTTTTTTGTTTTCTGTATGGAGACAATTCGACCTCAAGGCGACTGATTTCATCCTGTAGATCTTGTGAACTCATTCTTCTCTGCCTACTCGTCTTGTCATCGCTAATCAGGATCGAGAGACGCTTCAAACAAGAGAAGTACTCAGCCTTGACTTCAGGAGTTTCAAAAGTTGAACCTTTGAACTGCATTTGTGTGATCATTCATAATTTGGTTCAAGATCTTTAGAACATGTTCAAATACAAATGTACCAATGTTTTTGAGAGCCCTAATTGTTGTTAACACGTATTAAAGAGTGGGTAAAAAGGGGATGTAACAGTTACTTCAGGCTGTTCTTCAAGACCACAAATTCCATGAGCATTGTAGAGAGTATTTTAAATGTAATTTTATACAATAGTTGATAAACCTATTCCACAAAAATGCATCCAACCATATTTCGAAGTCTCTTTTTTCTCTTTTTGGTTCTACAGGGGTGAAGGTTTGAATCTTCGATCTTTAAGATCAGTAATGTCTTCAGAGATATATTCAAGTCGGCTATTTCAAGTCATTTTTGTTAGATGATGAAAGTCCCACATCAACTAATTTAGGGAATGATCGATCATGGATTTATATAATCAAAGAATTGTTAGACGAACACGACTCTCCACGATGATATGATATTGTCCGCTTTGAGCATAAGCTCTCATGGCTTTGCTTTGGGCTTTTCCCCAAAAGGTCTCATTCTCATGGAGAGAGTATTCTTTGATTATAAATTCATGACCATTCCCTAAGTTAGCCGGTGTGGGACTTTCATCATCTAACACCTCCCCTCGAACAAAGTACGCCTCCCCTTAATCGAGACTCGACTCCTTTTTCTTTTGGAGTCTTAGTCAATTTTGACTATGCCTTCGAGGAGGCTCGACTCCTTTTCTTTTGGAGTCCTTTGTTCGACATTTGAGGATTTACCAATCTATTGGCACAACTAAGTTTAAGGCATGACTCTGATACCATGTTAGACGAACACGACTTTCCACAATGGTATGATATTGTCCACTTTGAGCATAAGCCCNTTGCTTTGAGCTTTCCCAAAAGGCCTCATTCCAATGGAGAGAGTATTCTTTGATTATAAATCCATGATCATTCCCTAAATTAGCCGATGTGGGACTTTTATCATCTAACAGGAGTCCAACCTTCCTCGAAGGCATAGTAAAAAATGACTAAGACTCTAAAGGAGTCGAGCCTCGATTAAGGGGAGGCGTACTTTGTTTGAGGGGAGGTGTTAGATGATGAAAGTCCCACATCGACTAATTTAGGGAATGATCATGGATTTATAATCAAAGAATACTCTCTCCATTGGAATGAGGCCTTTTGGGAAAGCTCAAAGCAAAACCATGAGAGCTTATGCTCAAAATGGACAATATCATACCATTGTGGAGAGTCATGTTCGTCTAACAATTAATAACATGAGGGAAGAACCAAGCCCGACAACAGAAAATAATTTTTATGTTTCAATACAGATTCTAAGAAAATATGGTCATAAAATAAAATTTTAGCTAAAAGAATTCACTTGAAAATGGTACTATCAATAAAACTACTAGAGATGTAAAGCATTTATATCAGCATTCTAAAAAACTGGAATGTTAGACATTTCCTAGAACAAAATTTAAGTATCATTTCGTAATGGTTTCATAAATTTGTCATTGTGAACATACACTAATATATCCAGCCTGTGTATAGGGATTGATTAGCAATAGAAATAAAGGTTGGTTTGATAATAATTTCAAAATGTTGGCTAGATTTTAAGAACAGAAAATAGTAATAACAATTAAGTTTTAGAAAACTAGGTTTCGAAAATGAATCTAGAAAGTAAATCACAAATTAAAGAGATTGTTGGTAAACAAGATTTCTTAAACAAAAATCAAAATTGTCATCACCCGAGTTGTCTAAAATGCATATGCAGCCATGCAGGTCACTATGTGGCCATTGATGTCAAGCTCAAGGCACAGAAATAATAACAATCATAGACCGTGTTACCTTTTGATAAGCAGAAATGCATTCAAAGAGAACATTCTCAGCCTGCACAAGCGAAGGATCCTCCTGTAATAACACATTCCGGTTACTCAAAGTGGTAGCAGAAGAGCCAACGAAATTATATTTGATGAATGAAGGCACAACAAAGACGGAACACTCGTTGCTTCTGGAATGTGACAATTGATCCAAAGGAATTCAATAAAATTAAATAAGTTTATTGTAACATCTTCTCTCTTCCCACTGTCCTCATTTTTCTAGTTTTTAGTTTTGGAAAAGTAGTCCCTTAGATTTTTGGTCTTCACTTGTTCTTCCATTGTCCCTAGGATTCAACTTGATGCCAAAAATATTTTATGAAAGATCAACTGAACTGACCGACTCTACAACAGTTCACTCTCAGTTGGATGGCTGTTCTACAAAACTCCATCATGTATATGACCTCCTTCAAGATGAGTACAACTCACCAACTGGACCCAATATTAGCCAACACATAATCCGAGGAAGTGTAAAACAAATATCTTTATCTCAACTCTGTTACATATTATATATATAATCGCATAATTCAAAAGGATTTTATGTTTGTAGGGTCAAATGGTTGTACCTAAGGTCAGTTGAGATTAAGTAAACCGGCCAAGATCCTCACAGATATTAAAACATATGCACACTCATATACATACGACACCAATACTACAGTTCAGAAGCAATTGTATGTTTAGGACACCATCACTGCTAACCTTTGATACTTTCATCTCTTGCACGATGATTTCCAAATGTCCTAGAGCATCAAGGGACTGTAACTGCAAACACAATATAGATGTCCAATTGACATGAGAAAATTCCCATCCATGAGTCTTGATCTCATTGAAAGGACATAAACATAGAACGTGGATGAAACAACGGACAAACACACTGATGCACCTGGTATTTCAATTTCATGAGCTCCATTCTTTGTTTCTTTTGAAATAAAGAGAAACCTTAATTTGAGGTACTCTATTAGTTAAATTATATATGTTATATTCCTTAATATAAATGACCAACATCAAGACAACCAACATTGAGAGTAAACATTCTGTAGTGTGGATGCACATTCTCTCATATTGGTTGATATGTATGAACAACAAAATTTAATCCAACTCCCAAAATGAAAATTTGGGTTCATTGTTTGGTTATAAAAAAATAATCAACATCAAGAAGATATTGTTCTATTCTGATTTTGATTTAGAATAATTATTCACATACTCACTCATTTCATTTTGGTCGACTTCGAATAAATTTACATTTAATTAAATAGCTACATCTAAAATAGTTGTTCAGCTCAAACCTTCAAACCTATTGGCAGTACCAAGCAATGGTCTTGATGCTTAGAAGCTCATGAATTGAGTGAGTTTCTACGGATTGATAATTAGATACATAAATTTGGGCTATGGATACATTTCAAGAAAACAAATTTAACAGGCAAACGTTAAATATGACGAAACTGCCTTTCTTCATTATATAGAAAGGAAAACTGACCAGTATGAGAAGTGCAGTACGCCCGTCCCTTCTAGTTTCTCCATCTTCATGATTTTTTTTCTTCTCACCATGCTTGCTTATTTTATCTAATACTCCTCGTGATATCCTACCATTGAGTGATATTTACATAAGCTTATAGTAAAATCATAACCCAGGCTACCCAGCTTAACTACGGTGATTTGAGTCATAAAGTCATCTAGGTTAACTATCCTTATTTTTCGTGATGACTATTAAATGTGGGGAAGGATTTCGGACAATCCAATTAAATTTGTAAAGCTAACATGATTAATGGTCTATATAATTCTATCTTTCAGAAGATTAAATTCAAAAAGCTAGAGGCCTCTTATACTAGTAGGCATTTTAAATTATATGATTTCCCAATTTTACCTATTTCAAGGTGTTGACCCCCCTACATCAAGTAAAAGAATATTTCCAGTTTCCATCAAATTGTTTAAGCACAACTGCTCTTTTCCTTCCCATGTTATCCTTCTACACTTCAGCTTCTCGTACAGCAGTGGTAGGTGGCTTGTAACATATATATGACCACACTTGAACACGTTTTATCAACTCAATAACAAATAGCTAGACAAAGTAAATATTTCAGAATGTTGCTAGATGATCTCGTCATTTTTTTTTTTTTTTTTTTTTTTTTTTTTTTTTTTTNGTTCAGGAGACCAAGCTAATTTGCGAAGGGTTTTCATCATTTTAATTTTCTTCTTGAAAATCTCAAATTCGAAGATTGGCCTTCGCAAATCTATTTCTACAGAAATGCTAAGAAACTTTGATCGCAACCTGACCACTAGAAGATAGAACTTCGGCAATGGCAATGGTTACTACTATGGATATGGATGGTTTTGAAAGATTGTAGGCCCTTGAATTTCCTAACATGTTCCCATGGATTGTAGAGTCCTGAACATACGGGTTCATTTAACTATTATTCTGAATATTTATTCTCCCCGCATAATTTTCTAGTTTCTTTAATAAGTTATTTCCTTCTTAGAATTTAGCCTGCGTATATGACCCTAGAGCTGTCCTTCGGATTACGATAGAAAAGTGAAATCTCAATACAAACCTTATAGAGTTACTTAAAAGTTCTTCAGCTTTATCAATTCCAATAACTGCTTTAGAAATATCAGTCGCCTTTAGTTCTTTGGAACTTTGCATTACCACTCGAGCAATGTTAAGCATGTTAGCACCAATCTGCACCACATTAGTAGATATGGAGTTATTATTAGTCGAAGAGCAGATGTTTCAGACAAAACTGAAAAAATAATGCATTTTTCTAAAACTTCCATAATTTCCCTAACATACAAAAACAAAAATGCATTAAACAGGAAAAAAAGAGTATAGTTATTTTATTAATCACGTCCTCAGAATACAATCTGAATGTTATAATTGAAAACCTGGATGTGGTCCTTAGGAAGTAAGGTTTTCCGTGCATCAAGACACCTGAAAGATATGACTTCGTTAGAAGACTCTTTTTTGTAAGTTGCTAAAACTCAACAGTTCACCTTTCAAAAAGCTCCTGTGCTTCATTCAAGCATCCATTGGCATATAACGTTGACGCCAAGCCGTCAGCAGAATTTATAGTTTCCAGAGAATTCCAGCCCTACACCCATAAGAGATATACTGAGTTCGCCAATTGACCAAGTATGCATAGACACAAGCAGGCACATAACAGAAACAAAAAACCTATGGGGGTTAAGTATTACTAAATATCGATAGCAATGTTAGTTAAAGATTAAAACTTATAATGAACTCTATGTTACATTGCACAATATACTAAATTTTAATTTTGATAGTCATTCTGCTTCACAAGTATCAACCCCTAGCGTGTGTATAAAGGAATGATATGAAGTATTCCTTCCCTTTATCTCCCATAGTACTTTGTGGGCCGTTAGGATTTTCATGAGTTACGATTTGGAGTTTGGAACCGCTACTTTGGAATGCTTCAACCTTTGGGGAAGACTGTTGGTTAATTTAACAAACCCTAAAGTGTCACTGCCAGATCAACTGCACATAGGCTCCACACGCCACCGGAATTTCTCCAACCATTGTCGTGGTTCAACCATCCTGCTGTCCACATTCAGCTTGTATGCTTATTTTGATCAAAAGTAGCTCATATTTGGAATGATTTCAGGAAGGAAAAAAAGGGTTTTTGGTTTCCAATTCTCTCCGTACTAAATTTTTTTAGGTTACTGCTGGACTCTAATTTTGTGCATTCAAATCAAATTTTGTATCTATGTTTTCGTGAGTGTCATTTTTTTTAATGGAATGGTGGAACAAACCCCTGCAATCATATCTGATATAGTTCATTTGAGGACTAGTTTTGACGATCAAATACGAGACAGAGGGTGTGTCTTCATTGTCATAAGCTTGGTCACATGAAGTGTGATGGTAAGGACTTATTGTTTATCAAGTAGATTTTGCTAAAAAGGCCTGCCACTTTGAGCACAATATCCTCTCCTGTGGTCAGTAAAATTCCCATTCTCACCGCGTATTTCAGTAATAACTAGCTTCTGCACTGTTCACCAAACAACGGAAAAGACTGGAGTATTCATCACCAAATTTTGATCAATCTACCCTTACATGTTGCCTTGTACGCGTCATGTCAATATAGGTTAAAATCATGAAGTAGACATTCTTAAATCATGACATAAAATTGAGAGAGAGATCAAGAAGTTAGAAAAGACAAATGCATGCACTCCACATCAAAAAGGAAAAGACATTACATGAGCACTAGATCCCGAGCAAAAACTAAAGCATAAAAATATAGTAAAAAAGAAAAGATGAAGATGAACCTTTGATAATTCCATAATGTGCAAAACTTTTCTTTGCACATTCTCAGCTTCAAAGAGATTATTAGACTTCATATATATCTGGAGCATCAGGAAGACAACAAAATTATTAACGATAGCTCAAGTAGAACTATAGAATATGATTAAAAAGGGGGAAGAAATAGGAAAATTTTATAAGAGAGAACTAACATGCTCACATATGTTTCAATAATCACATATATTCAACAATCCTACTCTCCTGCTTGTAATTCATCTCCATGGACTATAAACTCTGGAGTTTTTTACTGTAACGACTGCAACTAGTACTTCTCATCTATTTGATTCACTTTATTTCTTATTATAAAGAAAAAATTAGAGACTTGAATGGTAGTCTCCATCTACTGCAAGAAAATAAACTACTAAACTAACCTAGACAATCTCCTTACAATTTGTCCCATGATCATAAAGCAAGTAATCTTTCATCTATCCTAAGCTTTCTAGAGATTCTAACTGTATAACATTTTCAAATCTCATTATAATTTTCAAAAATAAGACTTAAGAGAAAATGATTAAATGTGTTATTCTTGTTGATAACTAGGCATGTCTAACATTATCTATCCTAACAAAGGAAAGACTTCCCGAAGTGATAAAGGGTCAACTTTTTTGATACACCAAAAGAGAAGAAAAGATGGAAAGTAAAAGATTATAGGATAAAGCCTAACCTTAGCAAGATATCGCAATCTTCTGACGCAAAGAAATGACTCACCTAGGCCACCTTCCTACATGATGAAACAATACAAGGTTGTGAAACATGTAACAACGGAATTATGGTACAATGTTGATGTTGATATACCTCCAGTATCCTTATGGAATCCTGGATCAGGGCCTCAGAATCTTTTTCCTCCCCCAAAAGGTATAGCACCTGCATGGAAAACATATATTATTATTTGAAGTATCAAGACAATCAACATTGAAGCAACCAGACTTGGTCGTGTACAAGTATTTAGCTTCTGTTACTATATAAGCTGATTATTGATCTAGTGTATTTAAAAAAAAAACAAATGTCAGTCGAAAGTCAAATATTTAGAGGATGAAAAACAAAAAAAAAAGAAAAAAAAAAAAACAATGTGCCAAAACTAATATGATAAAACAAGGATCTCAGAGCATACTGTTCCAAGATGGTACATAGTATCCGCATAATCAACATGGCCATATCCGAGAACATGACCTTTGATCTGAAGGACAAAAAATCATAAGTGAGATGACAAAACAGAACAGAAATTATTTATTCGAGTACAAATGACAAGCCTCCTACCTTCAATGCTCGCTGTCAACCAGATCATATAACATCAGCCAGAAGGAAAAAAATGTTAGCATGAATTTGCACATCAAAGAATCATTAAAAGACAAAATGCAAAAAAAATATATATATATATATTAATAACTAGGCTTCGGAATTAATTTGTACATAATATTTAAAGTAAGCATTGAAAAAAGGAGTTTATAACATCGAGAAACTATCACATATCAAATTTACTAATCTAGGGGGAAAATCATTATAAGCAGGAAAGCTATAAAAATGAAATTCTACCCTCAAATCATGAGTATGACCATAAAATTACTGGTAAATTATATTTCACTAAAACCTAATGACACCTTATAATTGTTGTTTTAATAAGAGATGAGATTGCACTAAAACAAAAGAAGAACAACCTGGGGGTTGGGGGTTAGAGAGAACCCCTCCCAAGAAAAAAAGTACTACAAAAAATCTTTCCAATTGTTGAAAAGTGTAGTAAGTTTGTAATTACTAAAGAATTTCTTGGGACTAAAAGCTCGCCAAAAAGCAGTAAGCTGTACATTTGAGTAAAAATAATAATAAAAAGAAAGACGACTTATATTCAAAGGATCTTTGGTTCCTCTCCGACCAAATATGCCACAAAAGGGCACAAATCACACGTTTCCACAAAATAATAGCTTACTTAGACATCTTCCACCCCCAGAGAGCCTCCAAGATCCATTCTTAGATAGATATAGGTAGGCAAGCATTCAAACCAAAAGTAACCTACGCGCAATCTTTGATAGCAAAATGACAATGGAGAAAGATGTGGTCTAGATTCTCTTTACAACTCAGGCAGAGGCAAGAAAAACAGAGGGGTGATAAAGATCAATTTTTACACTTCCTTTGAAACAGCTCATGTGTGCTTGAGGCTCTATGAACAGACAACAAAAAAAAAAAAAAAAAAAAAAAAAAAAAAAAAAAAAAAAAANAAAAAAAAAAAAAAAAAAAAAAAAAAAAAAAAAAAAAACTGGACTTTATTTAGGTATTATAAGTGCAAAATTTCATCATAAGATCAGAACTAATTTTTGGGATTGTTTCTTCCACTTAAAAAAAAAAAAAGAAAAAAGAAAAAAAAAAAGCAGACTCAGTGGAGAAGCTGCCTTTTGAATCTAGAGAGACCATATAGCCCTCTCAGAACCAAGCTGTTAAAGTTGCATTCCCGGGCTAATGTTCCACTTAATCCCCGAAGGGGTACTTGAACTCTTCTCCAACAAGGTATAAAATAACTAAGGTTTGGGCCCTCCTCGCTCTGGTTCTACTTCTGTGGGGACCAAGAAGCAAGAGCTTAGACCACCACACACTATCATCTCCAACTCCCAGCCGCACCACATCAATGGAGACAACCGCACACAATCATCTCCAACATCCAAAAATATGAGGATGTTCGACTAGCAAAAATATGGATGGTAACCATAATGGGAACAAGTGAAAATAATTGGAATATTTTGATACCTCATAGCAATTGCCGGCTTCTTTTAGCTTCCTCTGAACTAGATAAAACTGTCCAAGGTTGTGAAGTGCAGAACCAACTCTGAACAATAAGAGTTCGAATCACATCAAAGATACTTTATATATATATATATAAGAAACTAGATCCGTTAAGAAAAATGATAGAGCAAAGCAGAGCTGATTTTAAAACCTTAAGACTGAAATTAATTTTGACCTTATAGTAGGCACAATATCTGAAGCAATGTGAATCAAATAAACACCACAATATTTAATCAAGCAAACATGTCTACTTTCAAATATTATATTGTCTACAGGATAAATTCATGTTCGATTGAAGATCGATTATCACATGGGTACTTTCTACAGAGCTGAACATGAATAACCTCGAAACGTTCACCCTCACTGTGACATACACATGTGTCATAGGGTAGCTCGCTTAGGTCACAGGGCCCAGGGGTGGTGGAGAGCTAACACCATGCCTCATACTAAAGTACATTTTGAGGCATTTTCAAACTGGCGGGTGTAGACATAATTTTGGCGTACGGACATACATTGTTGTGGAGCGTCCGTCCGATGTCTGATTGACACCAAATTCGGCGAGCTTTCATATTTCATAGGACGGACTTGACTCCACAACCGCATGCCCAAATTCCCTTCAAAACACCAACTTTCAAGGTTAAGGCCCCGGACCGTACCTAGCTCTTCAACAAGCCTATCTTTGACACTCTTGTCTACTCTTTACCCTTAACTTGCTTATGCCTCGTCTTCTCTTCAATACCCCCTTGTGTGTGTTAGATGATGTACCGTCCTCCTCAGTCGCATTAGGGCACTTGTCTAGACCCTCACGTGGTCGAATGGGCGCCACTTGAGGATCTCCGCTTCTTTTGTGGCAACCTGAGGGTCACAACCTACTCTCTTCATAGTAAGGTTGTGACACTAGTCATGGTCTTTGGTCAATCATTTGTGCCACCCACATACTCCAAAGTTATCGTCTCCGCACCCTTCTCCCAGGCATCAGTCATCAAAAGTTTGTTCAATCATATCCTTACACACCCATACAATCATCTACAACACATGCTATCATCACAGATTGCCCTCCATGTTCTGTCTTACACCCCTACCATATCCTGGCCACATTGCATGCTGGGCCTTATACTCTACCATATCAAGGCCCTCATCATGATATTCCAGCTGGAAGTTCCTTAACATACCATAGGAAATTAGAGAAGAACATGTTGTTTCCATGCAATAAATAAAAAAATAAAAAAAATAATAATAATAATAAGAAAAGGATGCTTCTAGTTCATGTACAAGCGAAGTAAAGCTGATAAAAAGGATGCTTCTAGTTCATGTAAGGAAAAAATGTGAGGTTTGCTACATAGAAAAAGATAGCAAGATTCAAGAACCTTATATCTTCAGAGCCATAGGATTCCTCCAATATGTTGATGGCCTCCAGATACATGGGCTCTGCTTTGTCAAATGTTTTCGTGACTCTATACAGTTCTGCCTAAAAAGAGCATAGCAAAATGTATTTATTACTTAGTAATGCTTCACAATCTAAAATAAATGGCATTATCGCATAACAGTCCTTGATTGTAGATTTTTCTATGCAAGGTAAATACGTGATTTTAGTAAAGAAGTTTTGATATTAGAACCATTCCAGAATTCTAACAACCTAGGTTCTACGTCAATTTAATGTAAATAATAGGAACGCACAAATGCAAATATGGAAAAAACTTGTAGGTAATCTAGCCCAACAAATTTAGATACTATTCCAACAACATGAAGACCTCATTTTGGAATTTACATCCTTACTTTCTTGTTTGTTCTTTGATTAACGATCAGTCTGTATCTTGATATATATATATATATATATATATATATATATATATAATAAATGATGACTTTGATGAAGCAAAAAAGTCTCCAGGTTTAATAATAACTAATAACCAAAATAATATGATTCATCTAAAGACTGGGCTTTTTTAATATAAAAAAAATATTTAAAACAGAAATATACTGACAAAATGAGAACAACAGCCTAAGGGTAGAGGGGTGTGGGTTCCCTCTACTCAACCAATCTAATAAAGCACAGCCTCCCAATCTTGGAGGGCAACAGCCTAAAGGCAGCTTATTTTACTACAAATATTTTGTCTAACATCTTGGTTGGAAGAAATCTTATTCCATTAGGTTATTCAGTGACTGCAGGAAAGTTCTACTCAATGATTCTAAAAAGGTAAAACAAGAAAAAGATTAGAAAATACAGCAGCTACAATACCAGATTGTTGAAGGCAGAAGCAACATGAGGATCCCTCTCCCCAAAACCTTCTTTAGCTTCTTGAATCGCAGAAACAAAATATCTTTCAGCTTCTTCAAGTTTCCCCTAATTAAAGAAAAAGATTATGATACTTCTTTCTGCAAATCATTAAAAAAAATTAACTGCTAGTGAAGGTAAAAGAAACATGCTTGCCTGCAGAAACAAGTCCCGAGCATTATCAGTAAAAACCCTCCACTTTGAAGTATGTAGATTTGAAATTACAGAACCATCCTCCACTTTGCGTAGTCCAATAGTGTCACTCTCCTCAATACCATTTTCAGAACTTGGCTTAGAGGGTGCGTCTTTAGCTAAGACAGGATTTGAGTTTATTCCAAGAATTATAGCTGTGCACCACAGAGGCTAATGGGTGTCATTACAACAAATTATCGATCTTCACAACATCATCAATTCACAGAAAAATTTGTTAAGAAATACAAAAGCTATAAGAAATAGCTGGTAAAAGAGTGCAAAAGGCAAGAACCTCAAAAAGGTTCTACAAAAACATAAAATCCATCACCCCAACAAAAATTCAGTAATCACCACGGCTATTTATAACGGAAAACAAACAAATTATTTGAGAACCTCATTAAAATTGATTGAAAATTTGGTGTTAAATTGGATAATATTGAAACAGCCCAAGTCCACCACCGCTAACAGATATTGTCCTCTTTGGGCTTTATTTTTCGGACTACCCCTAAAGGTTTTAAAATGTGTCTGTTAGGGAGAGGTTTTCACACCCTTATAAGAAATGTTTCGTTCTCCTCTCCAACCGAAGTGGGATCTCACAATCCACCTCCCTAGGCAGACCAGCGTCCTCGCACACTGCGTGGTGCCTGGTTCTGATACCATTTGTAACAGCCCAAGCCCACCGCTAGCAGATATTGTCCTCTTTGGGCTTTTCCTTTCGGGCATCCCCTCATGGTTTTAAAACACGTCTGTTAGAGAGAGGTTTCCACCCCCTTATAAATAATACTTTGTTCCCCTCTCCAACCGATGTGGGATCTAACAAGTACTCGGGGTTGGCATCCCTATTGTTCCCCCTCAAACAGTTACAATGATGGTTGTGCACTCCTAGATGTCTCGTTCATTTCATGCTGGAAACTAACTATTCAAAGTTTCTTCTAAGGAAATTGGAGACATCAGAGCTTTAGTAAAAAAATAAAATTACCATAAGTTTAGTAGGGAAACAAGGAAATCAAATAAACATCAAAAGAGGAAGAACACGCCCTAAAGGCCTAGGGATGAGGAATCCCTAAGACTAAAACAGAAGAATCAAAAAACAAAAGGCCTCCAATCTAGTAGTTAAATAACTTCTTATTTTGTCATTTGGTGGCTTTACACAATTTTAAAAAACCTTGTGGCACCCCTAGGAGCACTCTTATGAAAATCTAGATATGGTGATTATGCTTTTCAGGCAAGGACAAGGAATTGGAGGTGTAAGCCAAATATACCACAAAGGCTTCCAAGTTCCAAGAGCTTATGCCAACAAATAATGTTGAACAAGCAAGACCAGAACATATGGCCTTGATCCTCTTTTTTATACAAAACAAACCAGCCCAGAAATAGAAAAGGTGCTTTGGAATTTGTACAAAATATTGGCAGAGTGCCACTATTTTTTTGTTTTTCCTTAAAAAACAAAGCTTCTATCAAGAAGAAAGGAAAGAATACAAAAATACCGCCCAAAAAATGGAGTCAAAACAACTCCTAAAGACTTAACCCGATAAGAAAGGCTCTAACCCAATAACACAAGACTGAGAGGATAAATACTAAAGAAGACGTTGTTTTTCTTTACTATTTTGGGTTTACAGCTCAACTGAAATGGATGCCTTTTCCAAGAAATGATGCAGCGAGGATAAGTTCATTAAGAGCAATTTGCAAGAGAAATCCTACAGAAATTCAGCATCCAAAGCATGCAATCTAAGCATTGACAGGGTCTCATATTGGATATCACACATGAATTTCATCTTCCGTGAGATTTTGTCCAAAATTTAGCCACCAAGGACAAGGTGCCCCAGCTAGCAGCCACTGACTGTGACCAAATACATGGACAAGTAACCAAAAAAACTGAAACGCGTACATAAAATGGTGAAAACAGCAGACCTGCAGCAGGTCCAGAGAAAAGAACCCATGGAAAACCATTGAGATAACCATCGCGATAGTCATTGCTATTATTGCGAGAAGAAGATTTCACATTGCCTGCAAGAAAAAAAAATGATTAGCGAAAATTAAAGCCATTCGGGGAATTGTGAATCAATTAAAGAACCGTTCAATCATTTTTCTATGCCGTGAACAATTTGAAAACCAAGTTTAATCTGGATTTCGTGGTCGGAGATTAATAACATGTCTCAAGGTTTCTTACTCCTATATAATGCAAAACATGACTCGCAACACAAGCTAGCTAAGAACTAATGGCAGTTCAGTTATTCGAACATCATAGAACTTAGCTCCAAGCGAAAACTTATTCCTAATCTTCTATAATTCACATAATTGCAGGTCCAACAATTTTGCATCAACAAATTCAGTTAAGAACTAATTGAAGAGCCTGAATTACGTACAGCGGGAGGAGAAGATCGGCACGTTGATAGAAGTGGGAGTTTCGGAAGTGCGATTGAATGCTGTAGAACGAAAGCTCAATCGCTTCAACCATTTGGAAGCAGCTGTTCTCGTGTACATCCTCGTCTGCTTCGAGCGGTTTCTGGAATGATGGACTGAGTGGAGCAAGGCGAAGCGGGTTTTAAGGGGTTTTTCCTGAACGGTACGGTACGGTACCGCTTTTTTTCCCCTTAACCCGCCTTTTTTTTTTTTTTTTTTTTTTTGNTTTATTAAAATATTAAAATTCTTATAAGAGAAAAACAAATGCAATCTCTATAGAATTCCATGAAATTAACAGAAATTTTTGTTTTGTTTTTTAGAGACGCTTTTTCTCTATTAAAAAAAAATATGAAAGGGATTTTATTTATCCATATTATCTAAAATCAAAATATTTGATATATTTTATATTTTATGTGATGTCCCACCTTGGTTGGGAGGACAAATCACCTTTTGTTAAGGGGCGAAAACCTTCCCCCAGCAGACCATTTTAAAGACTTGAGAGAAGCTCGAAAGGGAAAGTCCAAAGAAGACAATATCTGCTAGCGGCGGATCTGGACTGTTACAAATGGCATCAGAGCCAGACACCGAACGATGTGGTCCCTTTTTGCTGTTACCCGAAGGGGGCCCCAGCAGACAATTTTAAAGACTTGAGAGAAGCCCGAAAGGGAAAGTCCAAAGAAGACAATATCTGCTAACGGCGGATCTAGACTGTTACAAATGGTATCAGAGCCAGACACCGAACGATGTGGTCCCTTTTTGCTGTTCCCCGAAGGGGGTAGACACGAGCCGATGTGCCAATAAGGACGCTAGGCCCTAAAAGGGGTGGATTTGGTGGGGTTCCACATCAATTGGAGAAAGAAATGAGTGTCAGCAAGGACGCTAGGCCCTAAAAGGGGTGGATTTGGTGGGGTTCCACATCAATTGGAGAAAGAAATGAGTGTCAGCAAGGACGCTGGGCCTCGAAGGGGGTGAATTGTGATGTCCCACGTGAGGACTCTGGGTCTCGAAGGGGGTGGATTGTATTGTCCCACATTGGTTGGAGAGGAGAACAAACTACCATTTATAAGAGTGTGAAAACCTTTTCCTAGCAGACGCGTTTTAAAGCCTTGAGAAGAAGCTCGAAAGGAAAAGCATTCATATCAGATTTAAATAAAAGCTCTAACGATTCAAAGACGATTCAAAGATCCTTTCAACCACACTCAAATAGTCGTCAGCTTTCAGTTTCACATAACTTTAATTAGAGTGATGTCTCTTAAATTTAGACCGTTTCATCCAAATTTAGAGAGGGTCCAACCACCCAACATCAAAACTTATATGATGATACATAATGTATATGAAACAAAATAAAGTTCGTAAAAGTTTAACTTCTAACGTCATCGATAAAATTTTACGGCCATTTAACTATGCCCGTAACGCAACATCAAATTTCTATCAACATTATCACATTCTTTTCTCCTTTTTCACCATCTCATCTTAAAGTACATAAAAAGTTTAGAGCTGACTTGTTATCATGAGTGTTGAGCTCTCCAATCTACTGTATAATTGGTGTCACTGTCATCATCACTCAAAGAGTCCTCAAGGCTCGACTCTTTAGTAGGAATGTCGGGCTTGCCTCTACTTTGTTCTGCTGATTTTTTGTTCTTCAACTCCATTTTCTTCCTCTTCAACTTTTCCACTCTCTCCCTGTACGCCCTGTCAACAGAAACCCAGAAGGTTTAGTGCAACCAGGAATGAAGATTAGAAGAACGAGACGAGTTTTATCGTGCTACACTTACTTCTGCTCTAAGGTTTCAGCTTCCTCTATCATTTCAGCAGCATCGATCTACAGAACATTCCAAAAATCCGAGTCGATATCATTGTTAAACTTACCGACGGGGAAACAAAAAGGAGCTAAGTAGTAGGGTGTTACCTCCTCCTCTTCCAAACGGTCATCCACCTCTTTCAAATCCTCTTGGATCAACTTTTCGAATTCCTTGTATTCATCTCTGATAATGAAGTATACACACAATCAAGCTCCTATAGAATCCATGGCATAAACTACAAAGAGTAAAGGAGCATGCACAACAACGATATATTTCTGAAGAACAAGAAAGTTGCACATTTTTTTGCATGGATTCAATAAAGATCATTCCTTACACGCAATCGACCGACAACCATATTTGGAGTTCTCATCACTGACATTGTTGTCCGTTCTCTGATGTGTTTGTATAGAGATCCAAACATAGAATTATGGAAAAGTAGTAAAATTTGAATGGGAACCACGTTAAATGGTCCAATACCATGCAATCTAGGGACCCAAACTACAATATTAAGTGGCACAACCGATGGTCGGAGAGCCCACGGCATTATTGAAGAAAATCGATGTTTATTTATTCAGCCATCAGAATCTGTAAAACTCATGTGGTATTGGAAAATGCAGAAACAGTGAAAACATCAGATAATGTCAAACAAGACCAAGATATAGAATTTCTTAGGACACATCCAATCATCAGTAGCCTATTTCCCAATATTATCTCTGGTTGGAATTTACAGCAAACCAAACAATGGAAAAAGTGAGAAATCAAATCGAATCGGGATAAAAATACGCAAACACCTTCCTTAAAAGCAAGGACAACACAAAATAGTATCGTTAGATATAATAAAAGGATTACAGAAGCTTAACATACCAAACTAAACATAACAAGTTTTAAAGGTGCATACATAACAAGTGGGAAGGACCTACTTGACATCAGGCTTCACAAGTTTTATGCCGTGCGCACGCAAATCAGCCTCCTTATCATCAAAGAAACCTTCAGGCAGAGCTCCCTTTATTTGCTTCCCCTCTGAACCACCATTCGTGGAAGATTTCTGACTAAGGTCACTGGCCTTTGCAATCACTTCTGACTGAGCGATGCTACCACTACGTGAATCTGGTTCGACGAACTTAATAGATTCCTTTCCTGGAAGGACACAAGCCAAATACGGCATGTTGAAAAGTGAAATCAGAATACCACAGATGCACTGAATATAAGGGCGGAAATCAATTATACAAGAACTAAACACCAAATAAGATCCCAAGAATATCAAACACAAATTGGAACAAATGTCAACGCCAAACATTTAACCATTGACCAACTGGCTGTAGAGATTTCTTGACAAATTTGATCGTGACATAAAACAATTTGCAGCATTTACGGTCCAAATAATGTCTTAGTAACTCATTTTCCGCATATGTTTCCGTACACAGTCTTATTCCCATATCATTACATGTTGAGATGGATCCAACTGAGCCATGTTTTATTTTTAACCATAATAATAGTGACACCTCTACTATCATGTACATACATAAATATACATATTTGTTGTCATACACATATAAATAATATTTATGAACAACCATATATTTGTTCATAAAATAATATAAGTTGATATATCTAAAGATGCCTGGACATCATATATATTATTCAGGCCTACATGCATAATAAGTATCTCATGCATGCCTATTTCCTTACCAGTTTTGAGCCTTTTGGCACTCTGATCGAAAAAATCTGGAGGAAGCACGGATGATGACTGACGTTTTGGTAACTCTGTTGATGTCCCAGTCGATGCTTTCTGCTCTCTCGAATCTATTGGTTTGCTGTCAGGGAGTTCAGTAGGGGCCTCGGCTTTAATATTGTTAACTCCAGACCTACCGGCTGCATTAGCTTTGAGATTATTTATTGCCTGTCATTTATAATAATGTCCCATTAGTAAATATTTGACCAAAAATCAGCTCAAACTAGGTTGTATTAGGATTTAGGACTTTAAGTTCCCTATCTACAGCAGGTAGAGGTGATGCATTGGAAACAGAAAAATGGAAACAAGGATATGCAAATAAAATGAAGAAACAAATAAAAGAAAAGGTCGTATGGAGCATTCATCGTATAGTGTACAGAACTATATATATATATATATTTTTTAAAAAAACTTGGAGAAAGGGACCCGAGTGTGTTTCAATCAGCACAAAAAAAACTATAGTCTATGGAATAAGGACGGCATTCCACCAACAATAAATTATAAGGAAATAACTGAACCTAGCAATTCATTGGAGTACCTGATCTTCCTTCCTACTAATATTCTAAACCTTAATATAATTCTCAGCAAAAAATTATAAATCAGTTCTCAGATAGATATTCATCTCAGACAGAAAATATATTGGGACTTTAATTCGTCCCACAATAAGAGGGTTAATAATTTGATGTAGAAACAATTCACGGAAGCATCTCATGTAATTGCAAGCACAATTTGAGAACAAAATATTTGGAAACATAGACCACTTCTCGCCCTTCAGCTGATATTAATCTACCACAATTAGCACATAGTAGGTAAAGTGACCATGTTGGATAAGGGGATAAAGGCAAGTTTTCTTCAGGTCTTTGTGGAGGGAAGAGACTCGATGCATATTAATCATCTTAAGTTCACAAAAGATATCACCCTCTTTACAAATAGTGACATTGGCAAACTCAACAACAGTAACATTCATGCTAATATTGAGCTTTTCAGGTCTCTTAAAGGTTTAAAGTGAGTATCTGCAGGACTACAATTGTGGGTATCAACATTGATGATGCAGATATGGCCGTGAATATCTTTTAATAAGATTTGAAATAGTAGAACATTACCTCGTGATGTCTACGAGAAGACTGGTGTGCATCCCAGTAAGCCTCTGATTTCATGACAATATCACACACCCTACAGACCGGTTGCTCCAGCTCATTGTACCTGCGCAAGTTAAACATGATGAATCTCAAACTCATAAAATTTTCTACATGAAATACAACTAAATAATCCAGAACAATTAACAATAATATAATCTTCCTCAATGTTGGTAGGTTATATCACTGTCGAACATTTCTCTGACACCTTCTTATACAGAAAAAAGATAGAAATGACGTTACAAAAAATAGGAAAATTATAACTGCAAGGAAAACTTGATACTGAGCTAGATGTAAAAGTAATTTGAAATTTGTATATTCCATTAAATCATATCATTTCCTATCGATAACTTCTTCCTGAGAATAACCGAATTGTCTACTACAGTGGACAAATCGAAGTCGGAAATAGAACAGAGAGACAAAATAGATAAGGGAAATCCGTGTAGAACCTTGAAACTCCATATTCACCTGACAAGAGGAGAATCGATGCGCTTATCCTTCTTCTGGGCATTCAATTTGGCGCGAAACAACGCCTTTCTCTTGGCTTGAGCATCCATTTGGTGTTCTTCCTTCCTCCTTGCAGACCTAGTCCAGGGTTTAATAATCCCTCCGGCTTCAAGCCGAGATCGTTCTTCCTCCTTTATTTGGTTCGATAAATATGAGTCGTTGACAGATTAATATGAGCGTTGTTCAATTTTCTCTAATTAATTTCGTTAGACTAAAATTAATAAAAGAAAATTAAATAATAATAATAATAATAATAATAAAAAAAACTCGACCTACTCTGTTCCAATGCTAGCTTTTCAACCATAGTATTTAATTGATGGCTCGATCTTCTCGGAGGGGGTGAAGCTTTGTAAATTATTTCTGTCTATGTAGTCCACATCTTTACAAACGTGTCTATTTCATCGAGTCTCTTTTCAAGACAGTACCTTATACTGTTACGTCTTTCGTGTGGGTCAGAACTTACTCAACAAAAAATTTCACGACATTAAGATGGTTATAGTTATGACCGTCATTTACCGAGAATTCGGTCTTCAGTTATCATGTTATTTGGCCACCAGTCTACTTGACCCTAGCATTAAAAAAAAAAAAAAAAAAAAAAAAAAAAAAAAAAAAAAAAAAAAAAAAAAAAAAAAAAAANTATTTTATTTATTTATTTATTTTTTGAGGGGTTTCCTTTTACCCGTTCTTTCCACTCCCGATGATCAAATTTCAGTTCAATTTCCCAACTCTACGTGGGCTCTCGAGTCCATTGCAGGGACACATTCATCTTCGTCTTGCGCAGAGCTGAGGTCCCCAAGAACGCTCCAACAGACTGCGATTCGAATCAAAGAAGAGCCAAATCAGCATCCATGTCTTTCCATGTTCTTCACCTCCTCCTGTTTTTAACTTCTGTTCGTCTCTGTTTATCAGGTGCGTTAAAAGAGAAGGGCTATCAAATTTTTGTTTCAATGGCTTCTTATTGCTCGTTGACTATGAATGCCAATCAGTCTTGATGCGTTAAAAGTAATGTAACTAATGTGTATGGGTTACTTCCTTACATTTCGTAATCTGAGTAGTCACTAGCAGCTAAAGGGTACATTATTTGAAGTAATTAGAT
Organism: Cucurbita pepo subsp. pepo; assembly: GCF_002806865.2. NCBI lineage: Eukaryota > Viridiplantae > Streptophyta > Magnoliopsida > Cucurbitales > Cucurbitaceae > Cucurbita > Cucurbita pepo. The sequence goes on along the minus strand of NC_036639.1, from coordinate 12,674,538 downwards.
GCCATTTTGCTGCTTGATGTCTAAATTTCACCTCTGAAGGTTTGGTTTGCTCGGATGTTAGTTTTCTGCTTCTTTTCAAGTTCTTATTGCTTATACGAAATTATTTTTAAACTAATAAGATTATATTCTATCCCCGCGAAGCTAATTATCTGGTTCATACGACAATATCACACATGGATGAAGAATAATTATGGGTTTAAGTAAATTTTATCCTTTCTATTATAATTTTACTAAATTTTGGAGTGAGCATTTTGATGTTGACTACAGAGCAAGAATCCTGACCTGTTATCATTTTCTATAATGCATTCAACAGATGAACACTCAATGGAATCGGTTCCTGATCTCCAAAATTCAATGTACCTTGTAGTTGATGGTTATCCGTGCATTCGATTACTCAATCTCTCTGGAGAAATCGGTTGTTCAAGTAGGTTATTTTGCACTATACGTAGAAACTCTATTACCTTTGGAAATGCCAGCGTAATCCTTAATGGTATGGAGGCGTCATTCATGTATTTTTACTATGTGTACCGCAGATCCTGGGCGAGAAAAGGTTGTAGTACCAATGATTAACTTCAAAGATGCTGATGAGATATTGCAACCGTCTGCAATTTTAGTTTCAATGGATGACATCTCGAGTTTCTTTGCTAGGTAGGTTTTAGATTTTTATATATACTCCCTAGCTTCATACATATTCTCATTTCATTATAAGGATTATTTTCTAAACTTGGGTCTACAACATGTTCCAAGCCTCCCAATGAAAAATTATAAATAAGTGAAGAAGCATTCTCATCTACAAAAGAAAAAAAAAGAAAAGAAAAAAAAAAAGGAGAGATTTTGAGTGGAAAAATAACTCGGAAAATCAAGGTCTCCTTTGGGCCTCTTGTACTATTATCTATCACCACTAGCGATTGAATTCATATAAGCAGTCCTCAATTGCTATTTTCCTTGCAAATTATATGAACTGTTTCTCCAGTGGGAAGATATAAATGATCTCTTCCTTCATTTTCTTCTCTGCTTATTAGAGTTGGAAGAAAACTATCTACTCAGGTAGATTTTTTTTTTTTTTGGAAACCTATTTCAGATTACAGGATGATTCCAATTTTGCAAGTAATGTTGGTGGTGTTTTAATCAAACCAGGGACTGAAATACAGAAAAGAACGAAAGGTAGAGTTCATTTATCTATTCAGGTTCTTTTCCCCCTTATTTTTTTCTTTCCTTTTCTTTTTTTGTAGTTGTGTGTAATTCAGACATGCACGTCAATAACTAACGTGTTGATTTATTTTCCTTTGCAGGGTTTTCTCCTGCTCAAAAGTTTCCACAAGCTAAATTTGCTCCTTACCAAAAAATTGACTATGAATGGAACCCAATTGTATGTTTGAATTTTCTTGCTGAGTTTTTTTATTTTTTTTAGGAGTGGTCAACCGTTAGAAGCTTTTTACTTCTGAACTCTTATTTTTTTCTCACTTATAAAGCTAAGCACCAAACTATTGATTGTTGGTTGATATCATATCCGCCATATGATTATTATGAGTTAATCTCAGCCTTCCATATATGAGTAGAAGCTTATAAGTCTTTTGTTAGAAGTATTCAGCTTTTAGCTCCTTGGTGGAGCCTTTTTCACAAGGATTCCTCATGTAACTATAGCCTCTCCATGATTATTAGAATTGGAAGATCTCTTTATAATAGTTTTCACTTTTGGGTGGGGTATTTCTCTATTTTTGTGTGGCTTTTTTATACAAGATATATCTTCTATGAAAAGATAAATAATAATAATAATTAGAAGCTGGTAAGAGTTTTGTCGGCCCATGCAGTCATTAGGGCTGATCTGTGTTTAAATTTGGAGCTACTACTAACTCAAGGGTTTATCTTAACTGAGTCTGAATTCTGATTTTTCTTGAAAATCAGCCTCCATCGAATCACTTTGAAAAGAGGCTGAATTCTGTAATTACTATCTTGGTCTCATTTTTTAAGTTACAATTTCCTCCTGTAGTTCGTCGGGACTAGTTTTGTGAGTTTATCTTTTTTACACCCTATACATTCTTTCATTTTTCTCAATGAGCGGCTTAGTTTCTTATGAAAAAAAAAAAACTTTGTTTTATCACAGGCTTTCATTTCTTCTTTGGCTTGACAATCTGTAGCATCTTACAACTTGCACATGCAGGGATCTGGAGTTATGTGGAATCAATATAACTTTCCTGTTTTCTTAATATCTGAGAGCAGCATTTCCCCTGTACAAGAGGTAATTCTGATTCTTAATCACTCAAAACGTTCAATTGCCTTGAGATATTTCATTTACCATAAGGCTGTTTGGCTCAGTTGTTATATGCTTGTCTCTGGAAATTGATTTTTTATTTTGATTAATCTGATGGTTGCCATCAGACATTCCTTAGTCTTCACATTAGGTAAGATCATAATGTACTTTTATAGTTTTTTTTTAAATGGTTAGCAAAACTGAAATAAAAACAACCCAAAATAAAATGTAGAACCGTTTATGAATAAGTGCATGTGTCATAGGGTTGAAACTCATTGATATTTTGCAATTATGTTTACATTATTTGCTAGCGGTGGGCTTGGGTGGCTACAATTGAATTGAAGAGATATTTTGTTCTTAAAAGATAAGTATGCCAATACTTTTGACCAGAAGAATTTATCTGTTGCACAATCGTACCACTTAATGCAGGCTGCTTCAAAAAATGTGAAGGACAAGAAAGTTTACACGTCTAATGTTGCTGAATTTGATCTGGTGATGCAGGTACTTAGCTTCTGGTGTTACAAATGATTACATTTCAGTGATTTCACATCTTAAATGGAATCACACTTTGCAAAGTTCGTTTAATTCATTTTCTTTTTGTCTAGACAACCAAGGCTGGAACTCATAATTCAATGTCTTGTTTGAAAGAAGAAACATGCCTTCCGTTAGGTGGATACAGGTTAAGTTTTATTTGATTTTTAGTTTTATTTTTGTCTCCATAGTTTTACAATTTTACTCTGTTTAATTTGTTAAAAGAGATCATTATCTTTACAGTGTCTGGTCGTCGCTTCCTCCAATCAATATTTCTTCAGATAAGTCTAAGCCCATCATTCTCACAGTAGCTTCAATGGACTCTGCGTCTTTCTTCCGTGATAAAAGCATTGGTGCCGACTCCCCCATCTCTGTATGATTTATGTTGAGCAAGTATATTAGTCATAAACCTTACCTGTTTATTCTGCTACCTGTTAAAGTCTTTCTGGTACATTTTAGGGCCTGATTGCATTACTGGCTGCGGTTGATGCACTTTCCCATGTGGATGGACTGGATGATCTTCATAAACAGGTTCTTATAGAAGCTATTTTCTTTGTATCCGATTGTACTGTATTTTTATTAATAGCTATTAACTCAAATGCAAATATCCTATAATCTTTTCATCTACATAATTGCATTTTAGATATAACTGTTATGTCTGACTATGTAGCATTTGAGATATAATTGCTATTTCTTGTTTTTATTGCCTTCTATTGATTTAGTTATTGGATTGTCTTATCTTATTCAATCTTAGTTACAACCTCTCAAAATTAATTTTGAAATGGAGAAAAAAAAAACCCATTTTTCATTCCTACAAAGGACATCAGAAACACAAATTGGTGGAGAAGAAATTACTGTGGTAATAGGTTTCTCGCCAACACAAGGAGTTCTAGCCACAGAAGGCCTACTTGAAAAATTCAGAAATAGACCTTCATCTGATCATTATCCTATTCTACTCTCCGTGGGTTGCTGTAAATGGGGCCCTTCGCCCTTCCGCTTTGAGAATATGTGGCTCCATTTTGTTTGTCAATGGTAGAATATTGGTGCAAGAATACGCCCCTTTGTGGATGATCGGAGACGGTTTCATCAACAAACTTAAAAAACTAAAAGAAGTCTTAAAGAATTGGAACAAGGAGGTTTTCGGTTGTATCTCCACAAAAAGAAACCAATTACTTACTGAAATTGTCCTCCTTGATCAAATGGAGGAAACCGACTCTATTACACTAGTTCAACACACATATAAAAAGCTCATGAAAGCAGAACTTATTTCGTTGGCAGCAAAGGAAGAGCAATCTTAGATAGTAAATGTAAAAAACGATGGTCAGAGGAGGGTGACATAAACCTCTAATTTTTCCATTGTATCATGCAAAGAAACGAAAGAGTATCATTATGGAAATTCTATCCCCATAAAGCAGAAGTTTAGTAAATGAAGATGAAATTGTCTCAGATTTTACACGTCCTTATATACAAAGGACAATGCCCTCTTTGAATTTTCCCACGATCTTGACTGGGACCCTATTGATCAACCGCAAGCTGCCTCCCTCGAGGTTATTTTCACCAAAGAAGACGTGGGGAAGGTGATTCAGCATTCAGGATTCGATAAAACTCCAAGACCGGATGGTTTTACCTCATAATTTTCTAAAAACTGTTGGAACTTTATGAGAGTTGATTTCATGAGAGTATTCCAATATTTTTTTCGAATCGGAGTTATCAATGAAAACTTAAATGAAACATACATTTGTCTGATCTCAAAGAAACTGGATGCCCGCACTGTTGCAGACTTTCGTCCCATAAGCCTTACGACCGGACTATATAAAATCATAGAAAGGATATTATCAGAACATCTTAAAAAGGTTCTCCCTCTCACAATTACCAGGCAACAATCAACTTTTGTAGAGGGGTGACGATGCATCTCTCATGGAAAATGAACTCATAGATGAATGAAAAAAAAAAAAAAAAAAAAAAAAAAAAAAAAAAAAAAAAAAAAAANAACTTTCCTTGAAAACATTCTTGTGACAAAAGGATTTGGCTCAAAATGGCGAAGGTGGATAAAAGGATGCATCTCGTCCACAAACTTCATCATCATCAATGGAAGATCAAGAGGGAAGATTATGCCACACGGGGTCTTCAACAAGGGGATCCACTATCCCATTTACTTGTCATCATGGTAATGGACTGCCTTAGTCGCATACTGACAAAAGCAGAATACGAAGGGCAGATAAAAGGTTTTCAGATTGGTAACGAAGGCTTAAGCATCAACCACCTTCAGTTCGTAGACGATACAATCCTTTTTTCTGACTTGGCAGATATCTCTTCCATAAAAGACGTGATCGAACGGTAAAAACCTTTGAAGGATTTTCTGGACAAAATATCAATCTCCAAAAAACAGAGATAATGGGCATCAATATTAACACATTATTGAAGAATTCGCTAGCATATATGATTGTAAAAATGGAGAATGACCGAATATTTACCTAGGATTACCTCTAATAGGAAACCATAAATATTTTTCCTCTTGAAAGACTATTATTGAAAAAATAGAAAGAAGGCTATCAACATGGATATCATGTTATACTTCAAAAGGTGGAAGACTCACCATAATACAAGCCACATTATCCAACGCCCCCACTTACTACATGTCTCTATTTGAAATGCCACAAAAAGTGGTTTTAGATATAGAAATATTATTGAGAAACTACTTGTAGAAAGATGGCCCACACCTTGTTCGATGGAAGATTATAAACCTCCCAACAGTAAAGGGAGGCCTCAGTCTTTTCTCGATAAAGAAGAAGAACAAAACTCTCCTCACCAAATGGATATGAAGATATCATCACGAAGAAAAGGTGTTGTGGAGAAATCTTATAAAGGCTAACTATACTCCAACATCAAACAAAAATCAATCTCTTCCCTCTTCTGCAAAAGAGCCTTGGAAGTACATAAAGAAACATCAAAACCTCATCACCAACCGAACTTTTCATAGGGTAGGTGATGGAGGAAGCACATCATTTTGGGACCTACCCATGAATTGAAAACACCACGCCCATCAAGGATTTTGTAGAGAAGCATGGTGTTCTCAATTCATGGGTCGGTCCAGAATGATGTGCTCCTTCCATCACCCACCATATGGCGAATTCGATTGGTGATGAGGTTTTGATGTTTCTTTATATACTTTCAAGGCTCTTTTTGTAGATGATGAAGGTGATTGATTTTTGTTTGATGTAGGAGTATATTTAGCCTTTATAAGATTTCTCCTCAATACCTTTTCTTCGTGATGATATCTTCATATCTATTTGGCGAAGAGAGCTTTGTTCTTCTTTATCAAGAAAAGATCGAGGCCTCCCTTTTCTGTTGGGAGGTTTATAATACTCCGTCAAACAAGTTGTGGGCCATCTTTCTACGAGTAGTTTCTAAATAATCTTTCTATGTCTGAAACCACTTTTTGTGGCATTTCAAATAGAGACATGTAGTAAGTGGGGAGGTTGGATAATGTGACTTGTATTAGGGTGAGTCTTGTGCCTTTTGAATTATAACAGGATGACCATGTTGATAGCCTTCTTTCTATTTTTTCAATAATAGTCTTCCAGAAGGAAAAAAATTTGTGGTTTCCTTTTAGAGGTAATCGTAGGTACATATTCGGTCCTTCTCCCTTTTTACAACCATATATGCTAGCACTTTCTTCAATAATCTCTATGCTAATATTGATGCCCATGATCTCTGGTTTTTGGAGATTGATATTTTGTCTAGAGCATCCTTCGAAGGTAGTAAATTTGTTTCAATGAAAGATTTTTGGTTTTAGAATTACAGAGAATAAAGCCCGCTCGTAGTAGTTATTGTTGTTGGTCCTTTTTGTTTTATTTTACACACTTAGTTTAGTGGTTCTATCCCTAAGATGCCCGAATTTATATGCTTATGTATCATTTTTTATATATATGTTTTAGCATTTATGAAATGTATTGGAGGTTTGATGATGATGCGTGGGATATAATCATCCCAAGCTCATATGCAGATTGTCTGTAATTTGTATCCATTCTTTGGCTTCATTCTGATTGAATACATAGATCATGGTGCTTTAAGTCTTGTTTGTATCCTTTGCCTTTTCTTATTATTCAGTTGCTAATAGTTATTCTTGAATATCCAGCTTGTTTTTGTTGTCTTCACTGGAGAGTCTTGGGGCTACCTTGGTAGTAGGAGATTTTTGCTTGAACTTGATTTACAGTCCAATTCTGTCAGTGGCCTTAACAATACATTGATCGATACGGTATATTTCTGAACTTGTAAATTAGTGCTCTGAATTTTAGTTTTCTTGTACTCTTTTCAGTGTAGAATTATAGTCACTCTCTAAGAGAAAAATATATGTTTTCTACTTTTCTTGTTTGAGTGGCTTCCTAGTGCGTTACCATTGGAGAAATACATAATGGATGTAGGGAATCATCAGAAAATACTAAAACAGCTCTTTATGTTTTTGGTGGGTGGATGTTTATCTTTGAAGCTTTTCTCTTTATTTTCAAAATTTTATTTGCTTAATTTGTTCTTTCCAATCGAGAAGATAAATATATTCTTAGTCTAAACCAGTGCAAGAATAGGAAAATTGAAAATGCGTCTACTTATATTGAACAAAGAAAATTCAAGAAGTGCATGGTTTTCAACCATCTGAAACCCTACGTATTATTGATGGTGGCTTGTTGCGGGGATAATTTATGTAAATTGGCAATTGCATGTGGGTGAGGGAAATACACTGACAATAAATTTTCCCCTCATATGAGGTAAGGAAAGTGATGCTACACAGGCTCCTGGTTGAGGAAAATAAGGACTTCATGTAGTCATATTTGAAGTGGTAAAGCATGGCATGCCCTTTGAATGACATGATACAGATTTGACATGATGTATGAAAAGTGATATATATTTTAGCTAGAGCTGCATTTATCTGGTTGTTTGTTGTTTTCCAGTGCGTGTGTGATCTTTCTTTTCTTTTTGATACTTTAGATCCATTTTATTTAAGTTAATGATAAAAAGTTGAACTTATTGTGCTTTTACCTTTTCAATTTAGGTTTTCGAAATTGGCTCTGTTGGAAAGAAATCCAATGATGGATTTGGAAACTTCTTCGCTCACATGACAGAGGTAATGGTTTTTTTTTTCCTCTAAACTGTTTTATTATTATTATTTTAAGGTTTCTCTATACTATGAGACCTCCTATCATGCATACTTACCAAAGGAAGGGTAAAAAGGGAATAGAATGATTTTTCTGTTAGGGTGGGAACCATTAGGATTGTGCGTTTGTGTACGGTCAGTGTGGGTAAGGTTTTTGTAGGGCTTGTGTTGCATGTGGCTGTTATGTTTAATTGGACATTTTATGTCTTCGGAGAGATTTCCAGCTCTCTCGATTAACTGGAGTGTTTGGGTATTGTATTGCTTGTTTTCCCTAGTTGATTGCAATATCTTTGGCTGAAATAACCCATTGGTCATGAACGGTGTTCACTGTGTATTTAAGGTTATTTGTGTTAGATACCTAACATACACATCTGAAATGTTGCTGCAACATTTAAAATCTTGTACTGTATGTTAGGCCTTTTGAGGGAATAATTGAACGTGGAGAATTGCAGAAATATTTTGATTTCCTTAAAATTACTGTCGTAATTGTTTTCTAATGTTTGAGTGAGAGAAGTTTGTAAGGTTAATATAACATCTAAAATATTGAGAAAATAATTCGAAAAACAAAGCAGCAGCTTTTATGGAATTTGAGAATCTTTATGACATTCTTAAACCCTTTAAAAGGATAGCTTGTTCAACTTACCTAGTGATTATTGCAAGCAGCATTGGTTGGTTCTAAAGTGCAGAAGGAAAATTTTATAGAATTGCTGAACACACACGGATTTCATTACCAAAAACAAGAGGGAACGCACGAAGAAAGGCGATATTAGGCATCTCCTCCCAATTTCTCAAAATGGTGATCTATCCAATACATTGATACTTAATAGGAAACGCAAAATGGTTGGCTGTCATTTGCCCAATGAAACCCAATTTTCATTTTGCCTGTGATGGCCAGGAAAGGCCATCTTAGATTCAATGAAAAACATGGTGTTTGATTTTTTTCCCCCTCATTGGTGTTGTCTTGTTGATTAGGCAAAAAATGCAGACTGTTACTACTTAACTGTGTTCTAAATTGATAAACTGTTTATCCGACCTCTTGAGAGTTTGAGACCATTATTTTTCTTCATAGATACTTGATCTATTTTGATATACTAGTTCGATATGGTGCCCTAGTAATGTCATTAGCTATTCTGTTAGTATTTTATTATGCACGGAATAACATAGTCATGTTCGATGAAAGATTTTATTTCAACCTATTATTTTAGCAAGATATTGCTCCTGTAGGTTTCATCTTCCAAGAATGAGACATGGAACGCCTTGAAGCTTGCTCGAGAGTCGCTTCCATTTGAGAACATAAAAGTCTCACCAGCTAGTACTACAAATCCAGGGATACCACCATCTTCGTTGATGGCATTTCTAGCAAAGGTATTTATCAACAACATACTTGATGCAACTATTTTCGTGCTCTCTATTGTTCAAACCTGCTGATTTTTTTATTGAAAAAAAATTAAAATAAGAAACGAATGGCACACAATTCAAGGTTTGAGACTAGAGTTTTGCGAAACAATTTCATTGATGTATAAAATTTATAAAAAGGATAATAATCCATGATGATTACGTAACACTTCTCCAATTGGTTGAAAGGGAAGCATAGCTATATGAAGTAAAGATATTAGACCGTGTACACCAAGAGATAGATAAGTTGACAAGTTTATTTTGGTCCGTACAGAACTCGCAGGTCTCTGGGGTGGTACTAGAAGACTTTGATACTAGCTTTACCAATCAATTTTACCAGAGTCACCTCGACGATTTACGTAAGTTGCATTCTTTTCTTTCCTTCGTTTCCCATTTTGTCGCTCATTGACGATTGTTGTATAGCTGGTCCTATTTTTTCTTACTATTCATATTATTTTTCAATCCAGATAATATAAACTCATCAGCTATTGAAGCAGCTGCTTTACTTGTTGCCCGAACTCTTTACATTCTAGCAACCAACAAAAAGGAATTGAGTAGTTCTGCCCTGAATGCTATCAAATTGAACACCTCGTTGGTTGAAGAGCTTATAGGATGTCTCCTTAACTGTGACCCTGGCCTCTCTTGTGAGTTGGTGAAGAGATATATTTCTCCGACCAATGTCTGTCCAAACCATTATGTTGGTGTTATCCTTGATGAACCATCCTCTACTCCTTATCCTGGTTATGTTCACGATGTTTCAAGATTTGCTTGGAACTTTTTAGCTGACAGAACATCCATCCGTAAAGAGAATACTAGCTCTGTCTGTTCACAGAACTGTGATGACAAAAGTGAGGTGTGCATTGGAGCGGAGACTGGAAAGGGAACTTGTGTTGTATCAACTACCAGGTACCATCATATTTATAGCTAGACACAACTGATTTAGAATGGTGCATTGGTGGACACATGGCATACTTAGTCATTGCATCAAAACTAAAACAAAACAAAACAAAAAAAAACTTAAATTAAGATAACTTAGAGAATATTTAAAACTGCAGGAGGCCTTGAGGAAGGATTGTCCTAGAGAGTATGTTGAAGCCTGTAATGTAGGAAAAAGTTATTTATTGAAGCTGACACAATGTGGCTTTCTCATAATAACTCATGGATTTGAAAATCTTACTAATTTGAGGTAGTTTTGCAGTCTTTCATACATTCAATGGTTCAAAACTGCAAGCTTTGAATAATTTTTCGTAGTATAGAGGTTGTAAGTGGGTTGATTCGACTTGACTAAATTGACGTCTGACTACGAATGGGAAGTCTGGAACGTCTACATTATAGATTATTTGATTAGTTGTCCATGCTCTAATTGTTTTATTATTACTTTTTTTGGGGGGAGTAAAAAACAGGTTCAATATGTAACTACTATGCAAGTTTGATAACAATATTTTAAAGTTTGATTAGTTGCACTGCCTTTCTTTGTTAAATATCTGTAGTTATTTGCAACAGGTACGTTCCAGCATACTCAACACGATTGATGTTCGAATCTGGATCTTGGAATGTGCTTCCTCCGAATTCATCGGACCCAATGGGCGCCGTCGATCCTGTTTGGACAGAGAGCAACTGGAACACCATAGGACTCCGAATGTATACCGTCCAAGCTACTGCTTATGATCGTTTTGTCTTACTTGGAGGCATTACTACTACAATCTTGTCATACTTTGCAATAGTAGCCGTGCGAGGCTCCATTATGAAGGCCTTGAAGAAAGATTAACACAACATTTTAGGCAACTAAATGGAATTAGTAAATGAAAAGGCTGAGAAAGATGGGACACTGTATCAATATAGTTCAATCGTTTTTTCTCCGGAAGATTTTGGATGTAGTTGCAGAGGTGGTGTATTGTTTAATTTGGCAACCCTCTGCCTCCCGTTGGTGAAGGGCGGGATCTGATGCCATTGAAGCTTTGCATGTTAGTACGCAAATGATATGATTCTGTATAGCTTCTTCTGTTTCCCGGTTGTAGTTAATCTTACCTCAGGTGCAGCATCCACACATGGTTGCTTGCCTGATCGTTACCGAAAATCAAACGTCGAGTTGAAGACATTTCTGTATACTTGATTGAACAGTTTATTGGAATTGAAAATAGACAGATAATTGAACTGTTCTTGTAACGGCTCAGGTCCACCGCTAGCAGATATTGTCCTTTTTGGGCTTCCCCTTCAAAACTTTAAAATGCGTCTGCCAGAAGATTTTTAAATTTAAGTCGTTTAGTCTTCCCGATATAGAGTTGACTGTTAGCATATCCCCTAAGTTTATAATAATGATATCTAGTGATGCATTTAAGTCGTTTAATCTCCCCTCCATAGTCTGGATATAGAGAGTTGACTGTTAGCACATCCCCTATAAGTTTTTAATAATGATATCTAATGATGCATACTCCTTTGGAAGTGAAAGTTCTCGTTTTCTCAGCGGTAGCGGTATGAGATTCTATTTAACACCGGTATGAGATTCTTTTAATGATGTTAAATAGGTTTTTGAAAATTTCAATTTTGAGTCTAGTAATTTTTAAAAATGTATTGATCTCTTAAAAATAAAATTTAAAGTTAGGAATTTAAAAGGCAAAATTTAATTAATTGTAGGAATTTATTACACAAAATTGAAATTTTTGATGTAATATATATTCTAAAAAAGATTTTGAAATTTATTAGATATTTTTTTAATTAAAAAATCCTATAAAACACAAAACTAAAAAAAAAAAAAAAAAAAAAAAAAAAAAAAAAAAAAAAAAAAAAAAAAAAAAAAAAAAAAAAAAAAAAAAAANAAAAAAAAAAAAAAAAAAAAAAAAAAAAAAAAAAAAAAAATTATAATTGACTCAGCTGAGACTAAATAATTAAACACATTACTCTAATCTCAAACCTTAGCCAAGATTTAAGAATGAAGGTATTTGAAAAAAGAGTAACTTTTGATTACCATAAAATTCAAATCCTTCCCCCAAATGAGCTAATACATAGATATCTAACCTTAGCTAATACATAGTTTCTAGAAGACAACTGAATGAAAAATTCAAAGAAAGATGCATCATGGAATTCACAGGCATCATCAAAATCTCTAACATTTCAAAAGCACCAATTAATCATACAATCAATAGTAACAGGGCTCCCAAGATCTATTTCCTTATCTTCATCTAACTCTGGGATACAAATTTCAGAGACACAATTTGTGTGAAGTAACATAAACTCTTAACTGACTCAGATATCAAAATTTATTGGTCGGTCAATCGTATAATCAGACGAGCGATAAACAAAAATGCAGACAGGTTGTTACCAGAAAGACTTCTGGCTCAATAGATACAATCCTTGTAATGCTTGCACCTGAAAATTTCTGCACTGAGGATGCAATGGAACTTAACTACCAAGAACAATTTTGGCAGGAAATGAGCCTTGAGATGCTGAGAAATAGGAGAGCTAGTACCAGACCTATGCAAAATGCAGAAACCCAATATTACAAATGTGATGGTCTAAAAAATTAATAACAGATGTGAAAAATATGAAATGTGCATCAATTAGGGATTATTGCAATTGTCTTGGTTAATATCTAGAACGATCGATGATGTATATCAATAATTACTCTTCCACTCCCCCTAACTACAAATGTGGTAAATAGTCTTATGTGAGTCAATTAGTGAGTATTACAATTATCTCACTTAATATCTAGATTAAACCCAGCAAAAGAAAATTTTACTCCTAAAAGAACACCGATAAGGAACTATATTAAGATGCTTGGTCAGTGAAGTCCGAGGAGCCAAAAGGACAATTTCGACTACGATTATAAAGAGAAGCTTAGATCAACACTATAACATCCCTGCAAAAGCCTTACCTATATTTATGCAGCCTGAGCCACAGGTTCAGATGAATCTGATGTATCCAGCCTGCAATTTACAGTGAAAATAGTAAAAATTAGACCCATCAGGTCCTGACAGTATCCCAAAAGCAATTCATCAATTTATAAATCATTTAGAAAGAGAAGATCTCTTAACATTTCAGTGTCGTGGAAATTCTTTAAAAACATTGGCTTGAAACCAATGTTTTAAAGGCTTTGAGGGATATGCTCTTTATGTATTAGGAGCGGATTTTTAAATTTGAGTGATGCGTCTTGTTATGATCATAAGAGACTTGTGCCTCCATGAAATACAGAGGATTAGAGCCTCTACACCTTGAAATAGAATAATATTCATTTGTTCTCTATTCTTCAGAAATATTACAAGAGGTTTTTCCAATCCGTTAATAGAGAAGCATAACTATAGGAAGAGAAGTGGTTAGGCAATTTATACCAAGATACAGATTTATAAATATGATCTTGATTTTCTAACATACTATGAGTTAGGTAACTTAGACAATTACCACAAAGGTTAAAGACAATTTTAAAAAGTTGATTTTGTTATAACAATGCTGAGTTTTAACCGATTTTTTTCCCCTGTTGTACCTCTATATAGTCATTATGTTTTATAATGCATAACTTCATCATTTTATGTTTTTTTTTAAACTCAATTGAGGCTTCAGCTCCCCTGGTACCTTAAAGGGAGGAAAAAAAGAAAAAAAGAAAAAGCCTTGAGCTCACCGTTTAGCATTTGAAAACATTGATTGAAACTCTACATTAAATAAAGACTTCGAATAGAGTTGAGGAGCTACTTTTGTAATCTAAATTTGATAATCTATAGATTAGGTCTTTTGCAATCACAGTCTCGGCATAGCCAACTAGGAAGTCATTTTGTTACCTTCCAACTTTGGGTTAGAATTTCTTATTTCAGCAAAGTTCCCAAGATCTCAGATGTTACTAATAATAAATGATAAGTATGACACGTCAAACAGGACTAGGAATCTTTAAGTAAATGAAGAAATGAAGAGAAGCGTAACTGGTCAGTGAAATCCTTCCATTCAGAAAGAATGATACATCATAAAACCACTATGACATATATGAGTAGCGTACCTTTCAATTCCTTCCCCGACTCCCACTCTTAGAAAGTTACCAATCTTCACTGGCGAACCCACTTCCTTGGACAGGTTATCCAACAATGTCTGAAAAATAGTTTCAACATATTTTTTAACTTAATCTGGAGATCTAAGAAGCACAGGAGTTCCATGACAAATATAAATATATATAGCATGCATGATACGTAATAATCCATTCTTGGAAGAAATAGGTAATATACAATTTAAAATTTACTAATGAAGTTCACACACATTTACAATGAATTTGCAGCTTCTGAGATCTTTGTTCAAAGTGGACTCCTTGCCATTATTATTTGATAATTAATCGCTTAAATGTTCCTCCTTTTATCTTTCCTGTTTTGAATCCTACCTTATGAGCCCATCACCAAATCCGTCATGATTTTCAGAGAAAAAAATGGTAAGGGTCTGACATAGAGTAATGGTCGTGTGTGTATAAAATAAAAAAAGACACAGTTTTATACAGTTAGCCCTCTAGGACCTTTCCAATAAAATTGGAACTAATGTGTTAATTTTCACTAGGTAAATGTTTATGTTCTTCAGTTGCCCTCAAACAATAAATTTGGATCTCGCAAGTTATTCCTAGTAAAGCATAGCCAGTCGACGAGTGAATGCACACTCAAATAGAAGATAGAAAACTAAGATTGGCTCATAGTCATCTGTATATAATTTATCTTCTCTTGAACATTAATAAAAGGTTTCCAGACATAATAAGTACAAATACAGACATGAGACACGGATACGGCATGACATAGACACTATGAAATGTCATTTTTTAAAAATCTAGGACATGGACATGACAAGGACATGTTTATTAAAATATATATTATATTTATACAAGAAAATTCAAATTCTACAAGTTTATGCATTTACATGCTTAAAAATATGAGTTTAGTATTTCACTCTCAAAATTTACCATTTCATGTCTATTTATGTACTTGACAAGTGTTCAGATGTGTCTAACAAATGGTGAACCTATACCGACTTTGTACAACTATTGTGCTAACAAGTGCCAGATATGTGTCCAACAAATGTTGGAGTTTGCAAGTGTTGAATACAAACACGCTAGCTAGACTAAAGTGTGTGTGCTAACCAATAACTTCAAAATATCTAATTTACATCTTACTCTACAAAATAAAATGGGAATAGCTTCAAAATCTATAAATTAACTAATATGGCATTATGCTTGGACATTAAATGTACCATTATAACCAATATTTAAAAGAACACGCAAAAAGGCACAAATTTGAAATCTTAAACAAAAGCATCAAAATTCAATATAATAAACCAAAAACACACTCTCGCCATTCACTAGCTTGCAGACCCTCTTTTTATTTGGGTTGATGATTAATTTTTAATATTATCAGCGTACTAGATTGATTCCTGAGAAAATATAAATTAAGAATATGATTGGCACCTCACCTTTATATTAATACTATCATTGACGATAAACTTTTGCTCCATAAGAACAACTTCTTCCATGTACTTCCGTAACC
Source organism: Cucurbita pepo subsp. pepo (assembly GCF_002806865.2). NCBI lineage: Eukaryota > Viridiplantae > Streptophyta > Magnoliopsida > Cucurbitales > Cucurbitaceae > Cucurbita > Cucurbita pepo. Next base: position 12,658,715 of record NC_036639.1, on the reverse strand, counting down.
GACCTTCAACCATTTTTTCTAGGGCCATTCCAGACTTGCCAGAAGTTTCAGCCTGACATGTGATCCATTTACATAAATATGACATTAAACAATCATAAAAAATGATATGACTAAAATAAGAGATCAAATACCACAAACTAGTCAACATCAAAATTTATCAGGGAAAAAAACAAATGTAACAATGATAAGTCCAGGAAAAGAGCACAAACACCACCATACATTTAACCAAAAAACAAAGTCTTTACCAGAATCTTTTTGAAGTATAGAGACTAAATTAAACATGCCTAAAAGTTCATTGACCTATTAGAACTTTTTAAAATACAACTAAATCAACATAACCCTGTTAGCACAAAGGTAAATTTATAATCTAATAAAATATGTAACTCTGTATTTCGAGGATGGTTACTAGGAATTTCATTTGAAAGTAACCTCTGACTAAGTGTGCCTCTTGTTCTTAAAAAATGACACATAACAGATATGTAATGCAATATTGAAATTGAAAAAGGGTGTGGAGAAGGAAATAATAGATGGGAAAAGAAAATATCTTGGACAAGCAATAAACTAAAACTTAATAAATTCTACATAGTACACAGACCTGAGTCTGGAGAATTTCACGTTCGTTCTCTAATGCTTCAGAAGAAACAAGTTCCTTTGTCAAGAACAATGGCTTTGCAGCCACTATATGCATCGCTACTTCTGATCCAACACGTTGAAGAGCATCTGACTGTGAACTAACACCCTCGACTTCAAGAGATAAAATTCCAGCAATTCGACCCAAACCTGAAAATTACACAAAATGAAAGTTAAGACAAAAAATTTACCAAACTTAGTTGATACTAATTTTCCCATTTGCAGAATGTCATTTAATTTATATAAAGAAAAAATTTCATCCTTAAGTCCCAATTGTCATTATGCACAATTTCTTTTATTTTTTAGGAAACCAAACCTTGATTGAGAAACATGAAAGAAAATATAACGGCATACAAAAAAAAAAAAAAAAAAAAAAAAAAAAAAAAAAAAAAAAAAAAAAAAAAAAAAAAAANAAAAAAAAAAAAAAAAAAAAAAGCTCAACAAAAGGAAGTCTTAAAAGGTAGACAAAGGGACTCTAGTCCAACAAAATCAAACCAAGATCATAATTACAAAAAGACCTAGTGACTGATGCTCATAAGGAGACCTCCATTCATAAATAATTTTTTGAATGGTGTTCTAAGGTTAATTGAGCAAAATCTGCACTTATGTGGAATAAATGTGGAAGAATCAAAGTTGGTTCAGTTTGCCACAAGGCTTAGTTGTAAGGTTGAGTCAATGTCGTTTCTTTATCTTGGCCTTCCTCTTGGTGGATAACCCAAAAAGATCTCTTTTTGGCAGCCTGTTCTTGCCAAGATTAAAAACTAGATAAATAGATGGAAAATATTCACCTTTATCAAGAGGTGGACGTTTGACTTTTAGCAACTCCTTTCTTTTCGCTTCATCTTTTTTATGGTTTTTTTTCCACTCCTCATTAGAGTTTGTATTTTGAGCACTAGTCTCTTTTCATTTCCTTGATGAAAAGTTTGTCTCTTGTTTCAAAAAAGGACCTTTAATACCGCCACTTGTCACCCACTTAAAAAGATGTTGGTCATATCGACTTACTATAACCTAGTGCCACAAAACATTAAGCTCTGTAAAAGAACTGCCACAACCACTTGGCCAACAAGGCCTCCTTATGTAATTTTAGGCACCCAATCCCTGGACCTCCTAGCTCCACAGGCATAACCACCCCCTCGCACTCCACTAGATCAGATCCGCCCCCCTCATCCACACACTGTGCACAAAGTTCATAACATTCAAGAAAATTATATAAGAAAAGAAGGCTAGAAGCACTACAAGCATTCATAAAATGACCGCCGTTGGTGTTAAATGCAAAAGCATGCACCATTCAAGATATGTTTAATGCTTTTCAAAGCCGAAAAACCTGAATGCCAGTCACCCAAGGAAACATATATTCCATCTCTAAAACAGGACAAGACAGTTCAAGTACCTGGTTGAGGACTTGTATGGAGGTATGTAGAAATAACACCACTTGAAGATGCAGACATCAAAAAACCTCGTCTTAGCTTAATATTCTCTCCCATTATGCCTGCCACTTCAGTAACTGCATTAAGAGCTGTTGTTTCTCCACTAATTTTTGGGTGTTCAAGATTTAATTTCATTCCCTGACAAGCGGAAAGAATTACATTACAAATGTTGATTAGATATTCTAAACAAGGTTTGTTCAGCTATGATTCAATTAGAAATGTATAAAAACCGAAAGATATCTATTTGCATTTGATTTTAATCAAACTTATAAGAATATTATCCAAGTTTTTCAATGGAGCACAGTCCAAATTAGAGAAACGATAATACCCATTTACACCTGGTCTTAAGCACTCAAAAGGGAAACGATTATTTATGAGAAAAAATAGACGGGGACATTGTTTTGAGTATAGCTATCAGCTCTCCATACCACATCTACATAAGGCATCGTCTGAGAAAGTACAGCAGTTCACAGCATTGCAATCAAGAACATAAAAAAGAGACCTAAGTAGACTGAGCATCTCCAGTTTAATGATCCTCCCCAATTCGTCTTATTTTGATTAATGAATTTTTCCTTTCTTATAAAAAAAAGATCCTCCTGGAGTTGAATGTGAATGTTATCATTTACCGAGAAGTTAATAAACTAAGAAGACAATGGAAAATACCTTTTCAAGGGCTCCTAAACTGTGATCTCTAACCAATGCCACTCATGTTTCCTAGTTTTCACTCATCATTACTTGCATCCATAAAATAGGAGACCAAGTTACAAAAATTCAAGCGAAATAATTTTGACAAACATATTACCTCCAATTGCTCTAGACCAACAGGAAATGTCCCAGAAACGTTATGAGACGAGCTTTCAGATAACAATGCTTGCCTTGCTAAAGATAGGGCCTGGATAAAAATTATACGATATCTTATAAGCAAAAGAACAAGGCTTCCTGAATAAAAAAAAAACTATACAAGTTCGTACAATCTGCACACGATTGTTTACATGCATAGAAATTCACACGTATTCAAATTGAAATGTTGCATAAAAATGAAGGCGAAATGAAAAAACTTACCAAGTATTGAAAAATCTCGTTCCTAGCAACAAAGTCAGTCTCGCAATTAAGTTCAATAACAACAGCTTCGGTTTCATTTTGAGCCAAGGCAAGTAGGCCTTCAGCGGCAGTTCGAGAAGACTTTTTCAGGGCCAGCACCTTTCCTCTTTTTCTCAGTTCCGTCTGTGCCGCTTCTGTAACACCAAGTAATTAACCAACATTAGATATCAGCAAATGAAACTGAAAGCAAAAGAAAGTTTCAGAAACTATCACGATGCCTTACCAATATTCCAATTGCAATCAATAAGAGCAGCCTTGACATCTTTAATAGGTGCACTAGTTCTTTCTCTCAGCTGCTTGATGAGACTCATCTGGTCCGAGACAGCAGGAGTTTCGACACTAAATCTTCTCAAGAGACTAAGTCTCGAACTAAGAGCAGAAGTAGCATCCTGAGTGTAAGGAACTGAACCTCCATATCGAACGCCTTTAACAACAAACGCTCTAGTAGTAGTAGAACTGGAAAATCCATGCCGACTCGCATTATTCAGCAGCCGATTAGAAATCACAAATCCAAGGGAACGTTTTGCAGCTCTACAAAACGCCATTCCAGCATTCACAGCTTTCTCTGAGAGCAGTAAAACAAAAATGATTATAGAGGAGAAAACTTAGCATCAAAGTATCAAAATAGACGAGAAAGAAATCCGAAATGGTTTCCAAATAGCAAAATCAAAGAAAAATGTAATAAGAGGTTAATCACAGAGAGGTTTAAGCTTTGAATTGAATATGAAGGCTACAATGGAGATAGTGGGAACCAAGCCTGACCGTTTCACAGGACGGGAAGATGAATGGAGCTGGCGCGCGACTGGTTAATTCAACAAACAGTGATACAAACCATATATTTTCCAGTTTACAGCTTGTTTGAAGCGAAGCACAGGGGCTTGAAGGAGTGACTTCTTTTTTTTTTTTTTTTTTTTNTTGTAGAATAGGGATCTTAGCGGTTGTTGATTGGGCTTGACCCAATTATTTTGGGCCTGCAATATTTCGCTGATTGGGCTTGGCCCAAGCGTTTTGGGCCTGCACTACAAGATTTCGTTGATTGGGCTTGACCCAATCGTTTTGGGCCTGCAATATTCCATGATTGGGCTTGGCCCAATAGTTTTGGACCTGCACTATTTCGCTGGGTTGGGCTTGACCCAAGCGTTTTGGGCCTGCAAGATTTCGCTTATTGGGCTTGACCCAATCGTTTTGGGCCTGCACTATTTCGCTTATTGGGCTTGGCCCAAGAGTTTTGGGCCTGCAAATATTTCGCTGTTAGGCTTGGCCCAAGCATTTTGGGCCTGCACTATTTCGTTGATTGGGCTTGACCCAAGTGTTTTGGGCGGTTGAAGATTTTCTATAGGCCTTTCGTACCATAGTTCATTCGATAAATAAGTGTTTACGATTTAAAAATCTATAATTTAATTCTTAAATAGAAATTATTATATATATATAAAAGGATTTAGTTTGCTAATAAGTTAAGGTATAGTGATCGGGTTGGTGAATTTCTGAGCGATTCGAAATTTACAAGCTACAATAGATCACAATTGAAGTAATTCTTAGTTAAGTGATACACGGGTCAAAATGTCGAATAAAAAGGTACATCAAGCAAATAAGGAATAATAATAAATAGTTTTAGAAATTTATTTTTCAAAGAAAATTACTTCTGAAGTTAATCTCATCTGATTTTTTTTTTTTTTTTTTTTTTTTTTTTTTTTTTTTTTTTTTTTTTTTTTTTTTTTTTTNTGACGCCTTATCACCAGATCGATCCACCGTCCGCTGTGATCGCCTCCGTGTCTTACCAACCAAGGTTCTTCCGATTCAATTCCACTTCTTAGATTCCTATTAGGATTTTTTTTTCTTCCATTTTTCCGATCATGGCTGCGATTCGATTGACGCCGGAAGATGCCGAGTTGTTGCATCAGGCTCGGGCAGCCCCATCCGCTGTCGACCTGGTCTCCGACGACGACCGATCAGTGGCCGCTGACTCTTGGTCCATCAAGAGCGAGTACGGTAGCACCCTCGACGATGACCAGCGTAATGCCGACGCGGCTGAGGCTCTTTCTGCTGGGAATTTGCGTGCCGCTTCCGATTACAGGTATGGCGTGGTTAATTCTTTTGAATTGTGTGAATCTTACTGAAAATAGTTGAAACGCAGTTCGTTTGAAACGTTGTTTCTGTTTGGAAGTTGGTTATTTGGTGTTTTGGTTTCTCTTTAGGATTGATTCCCAAAGCATTCAATGATCGTGTTATTCTCGTTGATTTCTGAAATAAATGAATATGGTTCTACGGCGCAATTCATGTAGATTACGTTTTCTCTTACGCTTATATTATATTCCTGATGGTGCGAGTGGATCCTCATTTCTCCAGTCTCTTGCCCGTTCTTTCCTTAGTACCATAGACGTCGGGTGGATCTCTTATATTGTTTTTCCCTTTAGCTCTTCAATCTGTAAGTGCAGTAGAACTGTTGTAGTTGTGTCCTTTTCTCTTTGCTTAGAGATTAGATCTATGTTTCAATACGTTTACCCGTAACTCGCGTAACAATCACTACATGCTTAGAGACCATCGTGGGTTGGCCTGCCAATGACTTAAAGGTAGTGGGTTCAAACCATGGTGTTCATACCGAATATCCTATAAATTTTCTTGGTAACTAAATTTCGTAGGATCAAAGGCTACCATATAAGGTTAGTCAAGGTACACATGAGTAAATTCAGTCACTCATAGATATCTATGAAAATTTTGCTTAGAATCTCTGTGATGCACAGGGGAGTAGAGTATTTCGTTCTTAACTACTTGATCAGATTAAGAATTAATAATATTATTAACCTGGTATAATGAGATTCAAGAAATGGCCATATTTTCATTCTAAATAAAACTTGTTTCATTTTTCAGTTCTGACAAGGATGAAATAGAAGCAGATACCGAAGCCGTGTCATCAATGCTAGGTCTCCAAAGCTACTGGGATTCCCAATATGCTGATGAATTGACAAATTTCCGTGAACATGGTCATGTTGGTGAAGTCTGGTAAGTAAGAATTTCTTAAGGTATCTTGTTTTCTATTATTCTTGTAATATCATTATGTCATTGGTATTATGACAAAAGATGTAGTCAGCAGTTCGCTGCACTTCATTTTTGTGTATGTTTTTTGGCCTTCTATATTATTCAACTATGATCATATTCTCTAACCACTTTCCTCGTCAATATACTATATGTTAGTACTCTCTGTGTACTGCTGTAGTTCCGTTGAGAGATTGAAGAACTGTTCCTGGACTATTTACTTTTTGAGCAGGATATTAGTTACTAGTGATTCAAAGGATGATTATACGTGATTATTATTCTCAATAATTCATCTTGAGGACTATGTTTTATTTGTAAATTCAATTTGGTTTGTTAAACTTGATTCACAAGTTAAACTTCAATGATAAAGGAAAAAAAAAAAAAAAAAAGTTAATTTAGATTGCTGGGTAGAATAAGAGAGAGACTAGACTTTTATTTATCTAGTTTTCTATTTTTATACTTCTTTCATTTTTCAGGTTTGGATCTGAAGTTATGGATACTGTTGCTTCTTGGACAAAAAGTTTGTGTTCAGATGTTTCTCAAGGTCAGTTTCCCAATCAAGCTGACAATGCAAAGTCACAGAATGTTGAACAGGATTTCAAATTCTTGGATGGTTGGAGTGTACTTGATATTGGGACGGGAAATGGTTTGCTGCTTCAAGAATTTGCTAAGGAGGGGTATGTTTTGATGTGCCTTTTGATTCTTGCTAACATTTAAGAGAAGCGTTTTCTTTTTCTCTTATGTCTTATGTCAACTGGATAGGTGTTAGTTTGGGTTAATAAATTGAGTAGGTGAAAGGATATTGTTGGGATATTTTATCTCTTTTTAAATATGGAAATATATTTTTGATGATAGATCCTTTTTCTCTTGTTGACTTCTCCGTTGGAGGCAAAAATCTGAAGTGAAGTGAGCAAAAGAAAAGGGCCCTTTTCTTTTCACTCCTCTTTTTTCTCCATTGGTTGAAAAATTCAAAGAGATGCAGCCATTGATTGGCACACTAGTTGATAATGATGGAGATATTATATTTGGCCATAGAGATCTAAAGCTTGATGCTTTATACATGTCTTGTAAAAGATCTATTCCCTTTTTTAAGTATACATTGGCATTTGATCAAAGGAGTTATGACAATTTGGAATTTCCTTCTTCCAATGAAAGAGGAACGTGGTCTAATGTTACTCTCTCTAATCCATGTATCTTCTAAATTTGAGAATGACAACCAATTAACAGACCTTTCTTTCATATTTGACCAGTTATATATACTCTGGGGGAATATCCACTAACCTAAGATTGTCAAAAAAATATAGTTTTTTTTTTCTTTATATAAGAAACTAAGCTTTCAGGGAGAAATATGATAGAATGATGGCCTAGAAAAATAGCCAACACAAAAGGAGCGAGCCCAAATTGAGAAAAAGGACCTTCAACCTAAAAGAATAACGCCTTCCTGATTATGAAAGGCCTTTATGGTAACCACCCATATGGAGGTGTTGAACCTAAATAACTTCCAGACTTGCTGCATATGCTTTTCTTGGAGGGCTTTCTCTTGAAGGAAAAGTTTAGTTACTTTGGTTAAACTTTATATATGGATCTTTTGGAATGAAAGAAACAGAAGAGAGCTCTCGCGACAGGGAGAACGATATAGATTCTTAGAGTATGTGGGCAGCATTTGTGGCAAGCCACTTCAGGGTTAATCTAGGTGATTAAGACTTTTGCACACAGCTAGAAGGTTATAGGTTCCCAGTTATCCAGTGTTGTTAAGTGATAGGCTCTAGTTTTGAACTCAATTTAATCATTAAGGATATAAGATTTTAGTACTAACGGATGAACAATCTCACAATTGCATCAGTATTTACTGATTGTCATCTTGCAATTGCTTGCAGATTCTCTAATTTGACAGGAACTGACTACAGTGAAGGGGCGATAGATCTTGCTAGAAGTCTTGCAGAGCGAAATGGCTTTTCCAATATTAACCTTTTGGTATGGCTTGCCACGCAGATATTTTGATTACCCAACTTATTCAAAATCTTTTCAGATCTCCTTGCCTCTCTCTTGGATGTACTTTGAAACATAGTTCCCTTCAACCCACTAAATTGGTGGTGTTTCTGGAATATGGGAATTTTAAAAAAATGAAAAGGTTTGGTGAACGACATTGTCACATTTTTACTGGGGCTGTAATATGACTTGTGTGGCACATATGATATGAGTAGTCATTGTCGATCTTGAGATTTAGGTGGCCTTATTGGATAGAATTAGATTAATAATTTTTTAAAGGGTAAATTATATTTTTTTACCATAAATCTTATCTATCTTTGTGTCTATTTTGATCGTTTTAAGTTTTCAAATCTTAGTTTAAATTCTTGGTTTTGAGAATTAGATCTAAATGGACTTACTGTTGGCTGTTTTTCTCAGGTAAGGGACAGTAATTGATGCATATTGACGAATTTTATTTGGGAGACAGAGTGGGCATGATTAGTCCATTTCTTAAATCCATCCAATTGTTTGTGAGATTATGTTGCATCTAAGTATCAAGAAATGATTGTTAGATCTGTATTTCGTCAACCATAGGTAGCAAACATGATTTGAAGTCTTAGAGATGATAATCGAAACTTTCGAAAGTTCAGTAAATAAAATGAACGATGTACGTATTAGATAAATGGTTATAGTTGTTAAATGCCCTTGGTTATATTAATTGGTTTGATGCCTTTATGAGCTATATAATTGAGTTATTAAAATATTCTCGATCAAGCATGGTAGGGTGTAGTTTGAAGTTTTTAGCAGTGTAAACATAAACATAAGATTATCTGCAGATTCGAAAAGCAAATGGAAGCAGAAAAATTTACAAGCAGGAAAGTTACAAACTAGTTTGCTAGCAACCGTCTTAGAATTATTCAACTCATCCCTTGTGCTACTCCTATTTGTTGAACGTGTCTTATTTCAAGGGTATTAGTAAGGACATATATGTTGAAATCTTACTTTAGTGATTCATGAATAGTCAGAAAACAGTAGATCGTTTATTTGTTATGTAGAAATATTTTATAACTTAGTTTATGCCTGATGTAATGCAATCATCCTAATTGCATTGTTTTACATGGCTTAGGTTGATGATGTTCTTGAGACAAAGTTGGAAGGGAAATTTCAACTCATTGTGGATAAAGGAACTTTAGATGCAATTGGATTGCACCCAGATGGTCCTATTAAAAGGTAACGATAAGCAAGTATAATCCTCCTCTAATGCTGTTGTATCTGGACTGTTTCTCATTGGATCGGTGCTCGCTCGCATAGATCATTGGCGGCATATGCTCCAAAATAAATAGATAATTGGTGATTTTCAAGTTTCAGTTCTATAGATATTACTGATAAAGAAATTTACTGTTTCCAGGATCATGTATTGGGAATCTGTATCGAAACTAGTGGCGTCGGGCGGGTTACTGGTAAGGCTTTTCTTTTCCCTCTCCCACTGCTCTGGCTGAAAAAAGAAATTTGTTAGTCTTCCATGATCTATCCTAATGTGTTCTTGGGACACATGACAAACTAAAAGTATTTTTTAGTTTGAAACCTACGGCCAGCTATTTAAATTTTTGTAATTTTATTAGTCTTCCAACATTCAAATATTTGAGCATGTGAGATTAATGAAATGCTTGCGAGCTGCCTGAACACTCCCTACCATCATTTTTTAAAAATTACATCGCATGTTCTTTGGCAAATTCGTTATTTCATTCTCTTAGAGCTAGTGCATAGACATTGCATCCGCCCTTTGCTGAACTGCAATGCAACTAGAACCGACTCCTGGTAATTTCTGTAGGTGATCACTTCCTGCAACAGTACAAAAGATGAACTTATGCAAGAAGTTGAGAACTTTAATCAAAGAACGGTTGGTTCCGCAGCAGAACCCGAGTCGTCTGATGGAACACAAAGAGAACTGCCTACATTTCAGTACCTCAGTCATGTTCGTACGTACCCAACATTCACCTTTGGAGGATCTGTGGGATCTCGCGTTACCACTGTGGCGTTTCTTAGGAAATGATTGTGTTCGATGTCATCTTGGATCTGTTATGTATGTTACGCCAATTTATGGATTTGTAGTGTTTGAGCCTTACCACTGTTTGCCCCCGAAGAGTCGATGTTTTTTTCTTTTTCTTTCTTTGTTTTTTCTTTTTTCTGCTCGAAAACCACGAGACTTCGTTTGTCGTAACTTTTGAACCATTTTGAGGCTTTTTTTTTAGCTTCTGCTTAGGGAACTGATGTAATTACAGTGGGGAGTAAAGTGAAAATGACTGAATTACAGGTTCATGTTAGTGTGGTATTGAGATCCCAATGTCTTTTTCAGGATTTCAATGGACGAGTTTAAACTAAATTCGTCAGGACATGAATCACTGAACCTACAAGTTGCCATTTGATGTTCTATTACTTTGCTTATCAAGTCATTCACAAACTAAATTCATTTATTTCTCATTTAATTACTACAAAACATTCATTTATTCTCGTCAATTGTGTTTATTGTGCTGTGTTGAAAGTGAGAGAGGTGCAATATTATAAGTTTAGTTCTTCGACCTATATGAATTATATTGTGTTCTACATTTTATGGCTCATTTATATACTTCAACCTATGTCCATTACTTTACCCTTTTCTATCAATATATAGTGAATTACATTATTGCATATGCAACCATAAATAACTCGTATATAGGTATTTAAAAAATTGTAACTACATCGCAAATTTATTAGATCATAACTAAATTGACACTATGATAAACTTATAGGCATAGTTTAGCTAACTTAGAGATATTCAATTGAGAGGTCAAAATTCTCACCTCCATTCGTTATTAAACTTACAACATAGTAGACGTGTCGCCGATAGAGACTAAATAAAAATATACATCGAAATTCAATTTTGAACCCTTTTTTTAAAAGTTTAAAGACTAAATCAATCCAAGTAACTCGAAAAGACAACTTTTTTTAAAAGGCAGGATGAAGGCATATGGTCTACAATACACATATCTCACAGATTTACTACATCATTCTTGAATTTGACTCGTAAGGTCAGTCATAATATTTGTCATCAATGACAAATATGAAATAGATGAATGTAGCTATCATCCTCCATACAATACACATTCTTAATGTAAGCACAATAACCAACCCCGAACCCGAGCAATTGTATTCTAAAAAACAAAAGAAAATTGCTCATACCTAAGCAGGCATTCAACAGGAGTGAGATACGATACAACAGGTACAACGAGCACAAGCAACGCTTCATTCGTTCGAAGTTGCAAATTCATTTGGAGCAGTTCCTCCATCTGTGTGAATAAATATACCGCAATCATATTAGAATATAGTTTATTTAGTCCTTAAAAATTTTCTAATAGGCTCCTAAAATAATATTTTGTCTGCATTTAACATTTACATCAACATACAGCTTGAAATCAACTGGCTGTGTAATCCTTATATAATATAGTTAACAAGCCACATAGAGGTTAAACTAAGAACCAAACAATCAATTCCTATTAGACAATTAAAAGTTCGGGCACAAAATTTTAAAGTTCAAGGACCTATCGAGATTGATCGTTTTAGTTAAAGCTTGAATAGGTGAGTATACCTTCGCCGTCTGATGGAGCATAAGGAGACTTCCGGTATCGAGTTTGCTGTTGTGTTGGCTATGCAAGAGGAAAAAAAAATAGCAATCACATAAGTCCTACTCCTACTTGATGATAGTAATTATAATAAAATAAAAAAAATAAAAATAAAATAAAAAAGGCAACAAAAAAATTACCAGACTAACAAATCGTTTCACAATATTTGTATAGATGCCTTGTTAAAGTACTGGGTTATGCTTGAATTTAAGCAAAAATAGTAGCAGATATGGTAATGGCAGCACCATCCTTCCATGGATTAAAGCCATGTCTACTATTATAAGTATTCATGAATGGAGGTAATGAAGTTTCACTTTTAACATTCTAAATTTCTCCAAGAAAAAAAATCAAGCAAGATACTAAATTTAAATATTAACTACTGGATACTAAATTTGGGAATTTGAGAATTTGAAGTTAAAACTGTTATGCCCTAATCTTTTATTCAAGAGGTCAAGGTCTAAATTTTGAGAAATACAACCACTCTGTTCAGTGCATGTGTTCAAGATCTCAACCCTAAAATAATATCAAAGGTTGCATACCTGAGACAAAATCAGTAAGCACATTATTTACCAACCTGTAATTTTGGCCGAAGGGCTTCTAAAGGTCCTTTAGGCTTCTCAACTCCTTGCTGCCATTAGCCAAAATATGGAGGATATATTAGCCAATAGGTGAAGTTATGCAAACCAATTTCGAGATCGAGTAAAAATGGTGTTACGAGCGATACAATATAAATACCTTTCCCAATGCCCAATCAGCAGAATCAAAATAAGCACGTTCATGATCCTGAAGTTGAGATTCAAAAGCTTTAGACATCCATATGGAAGAATGCATGGATTTCATTGAAAATCATACTGAAAGAATGCATAATTTTTTACAGGTAACAAATCACCTTAGAAATGAGTGGTGGCTTCTTGGGAACAATCCCTCCATATTTTTTCTTTATAACTTCCTCCTGTAGAGAAAATTAGTTATCAACTTCTACAAATCGAAAATGCGTATGTATGAAGTCACGAACCTCCTTCCGAGAGGAAGACATAGATTCTTGAGATCCAACATGTCCATCTCCGTCCACTCGTCCAGTCTCTTTGATATGCTCAGACATGATTAACTAGGAAAGCTCAAATCGTTATAAAATTGCAGCCTGCAGGTAAAGTTCATCGAATCATTAGTTCGAAGTCGGGGGAAAATGAACTGGAAGTGTCTTTCAATCAATCTTCAAGAAAGCTAAAGATCAATTCAAGAGCTAGCTGCAATACATAGATAGCAACCATCAGCGCTCTACATTCATTATCAGACAGACAAAAATCAGATATAAAACAAGAGAATAGTTCATCGATAGAAAGCATAAAATCTAATATCAGAAACAGGATGTTCTACCACTCAACTTATGCAGAGTACATGATTCAAGAATTGGAAGGAAAAGAAATACAAAGAACTACACTGTTCACTCCTTTCTCCATTGATCCATTTTTAATCATTAACTTTAGAACTAAGAAGAATAAGATCTTACTTTCTCCACAAGATTGAACACGTATCCAAAAACAACTCTCCTTCCTAGTCCCCAATCACCGACTGAGACCACAGCTAAACCAGACACAATTACTACAAAACTCCAGCGATATAACACAGTGCATTCGATTACTGAGCAATACATATCGCACAGCCATTTTCTAATTCCATTGATTTCTTCACTGAATTCCATTACAATCAGAAATGCATCTACGAATCAATCTAACAACAAGATAGGAAAAAGACGAGAGAAATGCATCTACGAAGCTTACTATGGAGCGTATTGTAATAGAGAGGGAGGAGGAGGATTGAAGAGCGAAAGAAGGATTCGATATAAGAATACCTTTGAGCTGCTAAAATGGCGAGGTGGACGAAGACGATGATCTGATCTGCTCGAACCACAGATCCAAATTATTTGTTTTTGTTTTGTTTTGTTTGTTATTATTATTATTATTTATTTTATTTTTAATTTTTAATTTTCTCTTCTTGCTGAAAGTACAGGCAAATTCACATGTACATTCGTGAGCTACTTTGAACAAAATAGTGAATTTGACTTCTTTTTACTTTTTACTGGTACGGATAAATTAGTAAAAATATTATTTCCTAGTTTGAAATGGTAAAAATATTATTTCCTAGTTTGAAACGGTGCTCACCCTTTTCATCTAACATTCTTACGGTAGTTTGAAATGGTGCTCACCCTTTTCATCTAACATTCTTACGATTGGTTGAAAGTCTCATATCAGCTAATTTAGGGAATGAATGATCAAAGCATCAGCTAATTTAGGGAATGAATGATCAAAGCAAAGTCATAAGAGTTTATACTTAAAGTGGACAATATCATATCATTGTGGAGAGTCGTGTTCATCTAACATGGAATCAGAGCCATTCCCTAAAAACTTAGCCATGTCAATAGAATCTCGTGTTCATCTAACATGGAATCAAAGCAATGCCCTAAAAACTTAGCAATCTCAATAGAATTCTCAAATGTCGAACAAAAGTACTGTGAGCCTCGAAAGCATAGTAAAAAATGATTCAAACTCCAAAAGAAAAAGAGTCGATAAATTTTCTAGTAATATCACTCACTTCCGACTTTTATCGATATTTTCACAAAGCTGAGGTTTCGGCGTTGTTGTCGACACTAATATTTTAAACATCAAAGCTAATATATGTATGTATATATGTATGTATATGTATCTATATGTATATATATGTATATATGTATAGATTTAAAAGCAAATTTAGCAGCTATCAACTAATAAACACACATTCATCTTTGAAGCGACACATATTATATACAAAGATCAAAGCCCCTTCTAACCATTACACACTTTATATACATAAGAGAGCAAGTGAGCCATTGATTCTATTGCATAAAGAGTTTGAATCTAACCAAACAAGTTTCTGCTGTTTCACCACAAATGATGAACACTTCATTGCAGAAGCTAACTGGGTCGTGGCTCGTTGCTCGCTGCGAGGACCGTATGCAGCTCTTAACTTCCTTGCCATGAATGGTGTTGATGAGTCGATGACCTTCTACGCATTTCATCTGACAGTTTTCTCTCTTGTTACATCGTTTCTATCGTATCAAAGACGAGGACAATGAACTGCTGCTATCTCATGTCGATGAAGCGTGGTTGAGAATGGCTCGTCGAGTCACTTTCGTCATCTGATGTTGCGAGGTGATGAGGGGGATCCTATCAGAGAAAGTATATAATTGAAAGTTTAAAAACTTATTAGACATTTCTTAAACTTCATCGACATTTTGGATATGTAGTTGAAAGTTTAGAGACCTAAATGACACTTCTTAAACTTAAAAGATCAAATAGATATAAACCCGAAAGTTCAAAGACTAAACCTTGAAATAGCCGAACTGTAACAGCTCAAGCCCACCGCTAGCAGATATTATACTCTTTGGACTTTCCCTTTCGGGCTTCCCCTCAAAGCTTTTAAAACACGTACGCTAGAGAGAGGTTTCCGCACTCTTATAAAGAATGCTTCGTTCTCCTCTCCAACTAACGTGGGATCTCACACCAACAAATATTGATATCAAACATGACACTTCTACCTCACAGCTCCATCGAGAATCTGAGCAATTCAAACGACTAAATGCTATGCATATCAATTCTAGATATCAACCGGATCACTAACCTGATAATGACGCCGTCTTCGAATGGAAGTAAATACCCTAACCATGACATATATAGGCAGAAGAATCCCAACAATTCTCAAGATCAGCAACTGCAATACACAGAACATGAACTTGTGGCTCTTCATTGGTCTAAACAATGGAGCAAGGCCGAGCAACAAACTTACCATTAACAATGTCAGTGAATACTCTCCAGCTCCACTAATTATAATCGGTAGAGTATGGCGTAAAACAAGGAGAACGATGAACTGCAACATACAGATATGATTAGCAGTCTCAAACTGAGGATTTCAGGTCAATCCAACTGTCATAATGATAGAAATACGAGAGAAAAATAATAGGCTAAATAATATCTTAGTTGCCAATATGAACATAGCTTAGCGTTTAAAGCATCTACTCTTTTCGTGGAGGTTCGAGGTTCAAATTCATTCCTCCACATTTGTTGAACTTTTTACTCTTAGGAACGACGACTCTCCACAATGGTATGATATTGTCCGCTCTCATAGCTTTGCTTTGGGCTTCCCCAAAAGTTTTCATACCAATGGAGATGTATTCCTTACTTATAAACCCATGATCATTTCCTAAATTAGCCAATGAACAATCCTCAACAATCTTCCCCTCGAACAAATTACACTACAGAGCCTCCCCCGAGCCCTATGGAGCCATCGAACAGTCTCCTCTTAATCGAGGCTCGACTCCTTCTCTGGAGTCCTCGAACAAAGTACACTCCCTGTAACGACCCGGGAAAGAAAGAAAAAAAAAATATATATATATATATATATGTATATATATATATATATTATTAATATATATATATATATATATATATATATATATATATATATATATTAATAATANTCCAGCATGATGTTTGAAACACGTAAGTCCGGCAGTGTTTTTCAATGTTTTAACGTATTCTGAAGTTTTAAATTTTTCCGCTAGTAAAGATGAGCATGCTTAGGTTTTTATTCTGCATTAGAGATGAGCATGAGACGTTAGTGGCGACTCTAGATATGTGGAAATTTAGGGTCGTTACACTCCCTTTGTTCGACACTTGAGTCAATTTTGACTACACCTTCGAGGCTCACAACTTCTTTGTTCAACATTTGAGGATTCTATTGACATGACTAAGTTAAGGGCATGGCTCTAATACCATGTTAGAAATCACGAACCCACAATGGTATGATATTGTCCACTTTGAGTATAAGCTCTCATGGCTTTGCTTTCGGCTTCTCCAAAAGGTCTCATACCAATATAGATGTATTCCTTACTTATAAACCCATGATCATTTCCTAAATTAGCCAAGGTAAGATTCCCTCCCAACCATTCTCAACATTTACTCTTTACATTTTCATCTTTTAAGTTTCCAAATACTGTATTTTAAATTTCTTTGGTGCCTCAATAAGTCAATGAAAATGAATCAACGAGCAAAAACATGTAATACTTTTCAATCAGCAGAAAGCAAGGCCAATTACCAAGACACTTAAAATTGGTTTACAGAGATAAGGAAACTGCAAATGAAGTAAATTGAAGAGAGAGGGAATACCATTACTGCAACTATGCGGCAGCACAGTACGCTGCATGGAGAGGGACTGATGAAATCATCGAACGCGGAATCGAGATACTCGTGATCGAGCATTCCTGCAGGGACATGCTGGTTCAGCCTTGACATCTCCCAACTTCCCCTGAGACCACAATTTGATATCAAAGTGTTGAAGAAATGTATGAACAGGAACTCAATATACAAGAAAACTATATGCATTGTGGGGAGATAGGTTGGTTAATGGCTTACCTGAAATGCATTAGTGAGCTAATACCTCCATTATAAAACACATGGGGAGGTGCTGTGTACCCTGGCTTAAAGTCCTGATAAGAAAAAGGAGTTCTTGATACCATAAATTTAGCCCTGCATTAAACACATCTCTTTTTAATATAAACACAACAAACCTGGTGGCAAATCTCGCAGATTGTGTTGCCTTTCTCGTTGCACCACCGCTGAACGCACATACGATGAGCATACTGCAATTATCGACACTAATCGGAAGCTAATTATCAAGGTGAACCATCTAAACTAGCACAACAAGGAATAAGGATTGGAAAGGGAAAGGAAAACAAGAATAGCACCCCAATCTGAGCCATTATTATGACATTTGATTTAAGATATAAAGATATTGGTAGAATATATTTTGTTGTATAACTGTAATCGCACTTTCGATCCCACTTTTGTTTCTCATTCTTAACGGCCATGAATCTAGTTCTACAATTCTCTCGAAACATCGTTGAAACCAGTTTAGTCAGCTATATAGTTTTAAAAGGGGGATTCAAAAAATAGCTATCTGAGTTTTTTATAAGTAAAACCAGTTGGTATTGACTAAACTAAATCTAACCTTCAAGCTGCCACGGCAAGAGCAGGGTGTTTCCATATTTGATTCATCGTCCTCATCATGACAAATTCTGCACTCAACAAGTTTACTTGAAGGTGATATGGATTCAATATCTATATCTATGGAAGATATCATATTATCTGCATTTGTTGAGGCCATAGGATGGTAAATTATGTTTTTATCTCTCAGTAGTAGCTTCAAGGTTTGATTCAGTGAGCAACCGATCCACCAACAGCACAAAATGATCCCCCATGCTTCAATGATCCGGTAGAAATTGGTGTGAATGTTAATAAAATAAAATAAATAAGCCAAACAACAATTACAATTCTGCAGGTAATTTTATTTGCTGCAGTAACCAGCTTTCATGAGGACTCAGATTGTTTCTCAGCATAATATAACTTCAAAGATAAAGAGCAGAAAAGAAAAGACAATATGAAATTTTTGGAATTTGCGTCCCAAGGGTGGCGGGGAAACTGGTAAGGGCTTCGGAATTGGGATGTTTGGAGATATCCTCCCAAGTCTTGAGTTCAAATTCCTAGGTGAAAAAAAGTACAAATTGAAATACTTGCTGTTTTCTAAATTTAGATCAATGACGTAGCAGCCCAAATCCACCGCTAGTAGATATTGTCTTCTTTGGGCTTTTCCTTCCAGGCTTCCCCTCAAGGTTTTAAAACACGTCTATTAGGGAGAGGTTCTACACCCTTATAAGGAATGTTTTGTTTCCCCCTCTAACCGAGATCTCACAATCCACCCCTTGGGGCCCAGCGTCCTCGCTGGCACACCGCCTGGTGTCTGGCTCTGATACCATTTGTAACCGCCCTAAATTCATCATTAGTAGATATTGTCATTTTTGGACTTTTCCTTTCGGGCTTTTCCTCGAGGTTTTTAAAATGCGTCTACTAGGGAGAGATTTCTACACCCTTATAAAGAATGCTTCGTTCTCCTCCCCAACCGATGTGGGATCTCACAATCCGCCCCCCTTTGAGACTCCGCATCCTCGCTGGCACTCATTCCCTACTCCAATTGATGTGAGACCCCTCAATACACCCCCCTTCGGGTCCTAGAGCCTTTCTTGGCACACTGCCTCGTGTCCACCCCCTTCGGGGGTGTGGATTGTGAGATCCCACATCGGTTGGGGAGGAGAACTAAGCATTCTTTATAAGGGTGTAGAAACCTCTCCCTAGTAGATGCGTTTTAAAAACCTTGAGGGGAAGCTTGAAAGGGAAAGCCCAAACGGACAATATTTGATAGCGGTAGGCTTGGACTGTTACATCAACAATTCAAAGTACTTATGATCTCTAGAGATTGGCCTTCCTCAATAATAAGTAGGAACAGACCTATGGACATAATAAGAGGATTGAGCACCAGTGCTCCAGCTAGAACAATAATATTTAGCTTCATTTCAAACATTTAGTTCTTGCGACTCAAAAACGAAGTTCTCAAGACCTCTAAACTGATTCAAACGTTTGCACTAATAATTCGTAATACGTATATGTTAGCTTCTTCAAGTTCCGGCAGCAATCTAACAAAACCAAATGAATTCAAGGAAACAACAATCCAGATCAAGAAAAATCTAAAACTAACGAAAAAGCACAAAAAAAGAGACAGTGGCAGCAACCTTCAAACAACTTCCACCATCATTGGCAAATGAACAAACACATTGCAGACAAGAACTTATGAAGATCATATGAGTAAAATTAAATTCATGAGAGAAAGAGAGAAAGAAAGAGAAGGGATGCTTACATAAATGGGAATAGAATCTCTACGATAGAAGAAACAAACAACATCGGCCTTCTTTTCCTCCTGCAGCCGCTTTTCCAATGAGGAAGCAAGAGATGGAGTGTTCTTATAACTGCTCCATTACCTTGATTGACAGAAAAATGGATGATATCAGTAACCCAGTTGAACAAACAACAGATCATTTAAGGGGGAAATGCATTGAGAGAACTCAAGTTTGTGCTTTTTCTTTTTCTCCTCTCTTTACAAAAATAGCGGGAGAAGGGGAAATGCCAGAGATTCCAACGAAATTTTCCGAAATTATTTTGTTTAATCATAGATTAAAAATATATAGTTGAACAAAAAAAAAAAAAAAAAAAAAAAAAAAAAAAAAAAAAAAAAAAAAAAAAAAAAAANTAAAATTTGTTGAGAATATTTAAATATGATTTTAGTTCTTGTAAATTGAATTTGTTTTATTTTAATTATTACGTTTTAAAATACATAAATTATTTTTACTAATTTATTCTTGAAAGAACCATTAAATATTTTCTCTAAATTATTTTTTTTGATCATAAATTAAATTTATAATTTAAACAAAAATAATTATAAAAAAGTTTTTTGTGAAAATAGTGTATATGCTTCAGAACATCAAAAGGAATATCATATAATCTTCCACACAAGATGTTAAGCCTATTAAGCAATGCATGAGCACTTTTGAGTTCAAACATATCCATCTTCATCAAAATCTCAGCCTACCAAAACTCAGAGAAGCTTCCATTTTCAGAGAAATCTCAAAGAGGACAATATCTACTAATGATGGATCTAGGCCTTTACAAATGGTATTAGAGCTAGAAACCAGACGATGTGCCGCTTTCTCGCTGTTCCTCGAAGGGGATAGACACGAGGAGGTGTGCCAATAAGGACGCTAGGCCCCGAAGGGGAGTGGATTATGATGTCTCACATTAGTTGGTGAGGAGAACAAAACACCATTTATAAAGATATGGAAACCTTCCCCTAACAAACGCATTTTATAAAGCCTTGAGGAGAAGCTCAAAAGAGAAAGCCCAAAGTGGACAATATCTGCTAGCGGTGGATCTGGGCCTTTACAGAACTAAGTCTCACCGTTCATGTCGTACTGTACTGAGGTTTCGACACGGATTGAGATATCGACTTGAGCGAAGGGATTGCTTGGACTCTTGAATTTTCCAAAACCTACAACTGGTTTTAACTGATTGGTAATAATAACCTTTAAGATCTTACAGAGAAGGAGCTATTTGAGAATGGAAAGAACAAAGTAGGATACAATAATGGAAGAACAGGGCGGGTGTCCTGTCATTTAGGACTTGGTTCTTCTGTTTCTGGCTGGGGACTGCGCTCCTCATCACTTCCTTGGTATCCATTCTGCAAAATCTTGGTTTCTGAAGGCAAATTCTTCTTAGCTTTACGACTCCCTTCGATCTTCCATAGATCCCAAACTCGGGTCTTGGGCGGAGGATTGGCTTCTGCGATTGGAGCAACGAGTCCTGGCTTTCCATCATCAATAACTTCATCAATCAAACCATATACCTTTGCTTCCCAGGGATTCATGAAGTTATCACGATCCGTGTCCAATTCAATCTGCAAACGAAAACTCGTAAACATCAAGAGGGTTCCAGCAAGAAACTGAGAACCAGATAGATAGTTAAAGACACAATGTAGACGCAAACCTGCTCCAATGGTTTTCCTGTGATCCTAGACAAAATTTTGTTCAGCTTAATCTTGTGATACGCCATCTCTCGTAGCCGTATGCTCATATCTGTCGCCTGGCATGGACGGGTTAACCAGCGAATTACAAAGTGATTCGGGGAGACCATAAGTGGAAGCTCAAATCAACTTATCACATAGATCAACAGGCAATGTCAATAGGTATAAATTTTGGGGAAGTTTCCTGTATTTGATTCCATGCTGCTCTTATATGCGTAGCACCAAAACGTTGCGATCTTATATACAAGTTCACACACATATAAATCGAGTTCATAACAACTAAATTATGCAACACTCAGGACTTACTTAATTGGAAGGTGAAACAAAAGTTACAATCACGGTGAACAAAATGGCATTCACTTAACATCAAAGCACAGAAAACAATAGTCTCTACTCACTCTCCCTCCAGCTGTTCCAAGAGGTTGATGGATCATCACTCTACCATTGGGCATGCAGAATCGCTTTCCCTTCGAACCAGCAGCTAGAAGAAAAGCTCCCATGGATGCGGCAAGTCCCATACAAACCGTTGAAACATCGGCCTTGCACAACTTCATTGCATCATATATTCCCATTCCTACATGCAGCCAAAAAAAAAAATGTCGAGCAACAAACATGGATTGAAATGACACCCTTCAACATTAGAGATAGCCCAAAAGAAAAAAGTGGAATTCCAAAGATGTACTTGAGAAGCCCTTTATATGATTGAAGAATGAAGAGACCAGGGAACAAAATATAAACAAAAGGACAGTTTTTAGTTATGAGGAACAATGGAATAGACAACTGCTTCGGTAGGTACGTGGTTTCATCTGCCAGAGTTACTACAAATGAATACCGAGGCATCCGGGACGAAACTGGACTGGCTATAGAATGGGTGTTACAATTTTTTGTCTTTATAACATCCTTCTTAATAGCGTTGGAGAAATGAAACCAGCCCCACACCGAGGATCTGTTATGAACTTGAATCAGGTTATATGCATATCATCCAAGCTCTTGCCCCATAAATGCCACACCACATACCATAATTTTTATTTGGTCGATGACAAACGTTACGTCTATGGTGCTAAAAAGTAAAAACTAGCCAACTGAACACCTGACAAATAAGAATATTTTTGAAAACTAAGCATATCAAGCGGTTCGCAGATTCGAACACATGAATTGGTCTCAAATATTTTATTCACAAAACAAAATACAACAACACAACCAATAACAGACACTCTTGCCTCACAACTAGACGAATTATGATCCTTACTCAAATATGGCAGTTCCCAAGCTACTTCCAGAGTGAGAATAATAAAGTCAAAATCCATGTAACCTGATTTTTTCTCAATCTCCGACGACACTGCATCTTAAATGTTTCAATGATTCCACAATTTTGAAATATGTTTATCTTGGATTGAGAACTACATTCAATGCAAAGGGGGTGAAAGGCTGAAAGAGAAATTGTGTTCTATTATCTGAACTTGATCAACACAGAACGCAGTTGAACTCATTTGAGTAAAAAAAAAGTTGAACTATGCAATTTCCATTCTACATACGAGCGCATTGGAGCAATAAGAAACTCATTTGATGCCAAAACTAAAACCATTATAAACGAATGCAGGGAAGCAGGTTTGAACCATAAAGATTCTACGAGAACATCCTTCCAATCCAACTACTTTAGAACAGAACTATAATGCATAAGTCAGAAAAAAAAAAATAATCAAGGATTTCATGATAAAAGTAAAATGATGCAGAAAATACCAGCAGTGACAGAACCACCAGGTGAGTTGATTAACAATTTGATATCCTTTGTTGGGTCTTCAGCATCAAGAAAGAGTAGCTGGCTTATGATGAAATCTGCCGTCATGTCATCAACCTGCCAGAAGCCAATAGAAATATTCAAGTCCCAGAAACCTTTTCTTCTTCTTCTTCTTCTTCTTCTTCTTCTTCTTCTTTTCAGTTAGCAGATCATTAACAAAGACAATTCCCAAATCGTCCAAATAAAAACTCCAATCCAACGAAATCCAGAAACCAAAACCTCATAATTCAAAGGCATTAAAAAGCACAACAAACTTGCAACAAAAATCAAGGAATGGACCAAGAAGTTCATAAATCAGGAAACTATTCGAGAGATTACCTGAGAGCCCAAGAAGATGATTCGCTGGCGTAGAAGCATATTGGTTGTATCGAGCTCTTCGAATCGAGGCAGCGATGGCGCCGAAGCTGCAGAATAGTTTCCCAAGACATCCCAATTACTGGATAAGGTTGGTCTCAGAGGCGACGAACTGAGCGAGGCCTTCACCGCCGCAACGGGAACGGATTTTCTGATTCTAAAAGCATTAGAACTGGAATTAGCGCCATGAGAGTGCTTGAAAGGAGTGGAAACTGGAAAGGGAGAAGCTAAAACTCCATGGTTGAAGCACATAAGCCTGCTGTGAAGCGAAGGAGAAGGTGCATATGTGAAACTCAAATCCATTTTCGTTCCTTTCAGGGAGCCGTCAAGAAATCCAAGATTGGGGTTGCCGGAATTTGGTATCTCCAACAAAATAAACTTATTTTTCCCATTTTTTAAAATATATTTTAAATTATATACAAAATTATTTTGATTTAAATAATAACATATTTAAACCCAAATAAATTTGTATAATTTTTTTCCATTAAATTTATTTTAAAGGATTTTCATTGATTAAATTTTACCCAAATAATAAATAAAAATGAATATTTTAAAGGATAAAATGATATTTAAATAATTTATTTATTGATTTTTTTTTTTTTAATTTTGTTAAAATGCTTCGATTTTTCTAAATATTATTTTAAGAAAAGGAAAAATCTATAATTTCAAGAATTGAATAAGAACCTCTGGTTTACCGATTCCACGGATTCAGCTCCTCAAATAGAAATTAGAACGAACTCCTGATTTCATCTATCACTGTTACAGAAATCTACCATTCCGGAGCAATGGCTCTAAATCTCCATTGTTGCTGTTTATCAGCTCGTTTCATTTCTTTCCATTCAGAAGTTAGAGATTTTCGTTCCGGTTGTTTGAATCGCACTTCGAAACTGAGTGCAAATTCGCCGAAAATCTATACAATCCGTAGCTCTGCGAATTCTAGCAATCAATTGACGCTTAGAACTTGCAGGAATTGCAAGGCGCAATTTGATCCTTCCCTCAATCATCCTCGAGCTTGCCGATTTCACACTGCTCATTTTGGAGGTAACGCCTAAGTTGTTTGTAGTTCTTCCGATTTCATTTCCGTTTTTCGTTTCTGTGATGTACAATTTGAGTGTGTTAAAAGCTTTAGTTTCTTCTCTGCTTTTGATTTGATTATGATTTGTAGTCACCGTTTAGTCAGTTGTACAATGTGCTTCTTGATGGAAACTGGAAATTACATACTCCAATGTATGATTTTGTTTGCATTCCCAATAATCCTACCCTTAATAGGCATTCCATCTGTCCAATTCTCTGGCTTCACCTAGAGTTTGCTCTCATTCAGGACACAACTCCTCTTCTTTAGAGTACACCGCGTATTCGATAGAGCTCCACCACGAATCACATTGTGGATTACACAGCGTAGACCATTCCTTAGCATACCCTTAGCAATCCTCCCCTCAAACACACTTGTTTGACATTTGAGGATTCATCCACAATCCTACATGACTATGTCTATTTGAGACTATCACTTCGTTAGGTATTAGAGAATTTTACTAGACATGGCTAAGTCAGGGGCATGGTTCTTATACCACTTATCATGGACATAATCTTCCTATCGTGTGATGCCATGATATATACTCGCTCATGGCTATTCTTGAGGTGAACTCAAACCCCAACTCTTTCACCCTTTTTGTGGCTTCTTCGGACCTTAGGTGAACCCCAACTCTTTCACCCTTTTTGTGGCTTCTTCGGACCTTAGGTGAGGTTCCTTTGTCCTCAATCAAGTTTTATTTCATGTTCAACGCAGCCTTCTTCGGACCTTATGTGATACTTTGTTCGCATTCCTAACCTTCTCTTCAATTATGTTTTGGTACTTATTTCATAGTTTAAGTCCCTAGTCTTTACTTACAAAATGCCATATTAGTCCTTAAATTTTTAAAAAGTCACAATTTTGGTCCTTGTCAGGACCAAAAGGATTACTTTTTAAAATTTAGACATTTTGAAAATCAAGAATCATGTTGAAATAGTCCTAATAATCGAGGAACCAAAATGTTAACATCCAAATTTAGTTGTGCTTTGTTCAACTTCATAGCCATTTTGCGTTTCCATTTGTACAATTTAAATGCGTTTATTTAAAGCTTTGGTTGCTGCTCAGCTCTTGATTTATCCATGATTTGTAATACTTGTGTTAGTTGTAATCAAGGTGCTGCTTCATGGACACTGTAAATTGAAGGTTTATAACCTATTCTCTCATCAATTTACTTTTGGTACTTCTTTTACTTCAAATACTTGTAGATATCTGTTCATGATGCAAACAAATTAAACTTATGTTGTGTTAGGTCTCCGTTACATTATATACAAAAATATCATGATCAGGGGTTAAATAGTTTTTCTTACGAAGTTAAAAGTAGAATATATGAAAGATTAGGAACTTCCTAAACTGAAATAAGTTAAAATTCCCGAAAAAAATTGGATTTGGATCCAAATTCTAGCTCTTTACCACTGATGACTTTTTTGGCCTCTGCAAGTAAAAGCCATCTGCTTTCCCTTTTGGTTGAGTTGCTTTAAACAATAGCTTTAATCGCTTGGATTTTGAAAGCATTTACAACAACGAAACAAAGAACAAAAAACAAATAGGTATCAAACATGGCCTTAGAAATTGTGAATAATTCAAACCTTGTGATAACCAAATTTATGCTGACCGATATCGATTGGATTATCGAAAGACTGAGATTGACTGTGAAACTCAAAAATGTTCTGTTGAATCACTCAAAACGAGAAGGTTGGAATAATTTTGAGGATTGGAGATAGACTACAATTCAATTTACTACTTCCAAATCATTCTTGATTTCTTTCTGAAGGTTCAAGTTTCAACTTCTCGAGTCACTAATTGATTCCTACCTTGATTTGCACGTATTTTCTGCTCAAAACCATAACCTATTCCTGTGTTATTCTTTCTTTATACAGGTGAAACAAAGCGCAAGTTTGAAAGTGTACACACGGGAGGAACAATGGACACTCCAGACTCTGGCAAAGTCTTACAATACTGGCATTGCTGTGGGTCTGAGGATCCTTTTGATCCGGGATGTACCGCTGCTCCACACTCGTCCTACGACGACGTTTAATACCATAGATCGAACCGACAACCTTTCTCAAGGTCCCCTTCTTTCATGTAAGTCTTTAATTTCCTTTTCTTCATGAAATCATGTGTACATATTCATATCCTATCTGAAATGTTGGGTTGGGTAAATTTTTTTTTATCATCTTTCATTTGGAAATTAAGAGAATATCATTTTCGAAGATATTAAGTTTCAATTTATGTCTTCCTATTATGTAAAATATATCATATTTTCTAGTCATAATTCTCGGATATACCTCTTGAAATTGTCATTCTCAACATCATGATCTTTTCTTTCGTTTGATGCCATAAATGGGGTATGAGAATTTGAACCTTCTAACCTTGAAAGAAGAAATACATGTCAATTACTAATGAGTGACTTAAATTTGTTAGGGGTGAAAGAGGAAATTCTCTCTAAAAAAGATGCGTCGATTTTGTACATCGCATTACAATTTGTTTTCTTCAATTTTGTTAATGTCATCTTGATAGCCTACTAAAGTTAGCGAGATGCATTGTGGTGTGAATTACTTAAAATACCTATATAAATTAATTGAATTTACCAAATTTACGCAAACACACCAAATACTTGAATTTCAAATTCAATGCAATGTTCAATGCATTTGCTCACGTAATAATTTAAAAGTTTAGGGCTATTTTTGTCATTTCATTAGAGTAGAAAAAGGACATTGGGGCCCTATAAATAGACGAGGGTGATATGAAGGAAGATCACCAGAGCAGTGCTTTGAAGGGGGCATATGAAAGCAAGAAGGTAAAGTAGTTGTCCATACGTCGTCGTTTTGGGTGGTCAAAAGAATGGTAACTAGCTTCCCTTTGTTGACAGTGGGTAAAAAGGTGCCTCTAAAGATGAGACTCCATTTAGTTACCGTCAGCAAAGTGGAAGCTAGTGCTTCAAATTTACCGTTGACCCATTTTCACCATTTTTTTTTTATTTTTTTTAAATAATTAATTTTAACTTTTTGGCCAATAATGGTTAATTAATTAAGTGATGAATATTTTATTAATTAAGCTATTACAATAGAAGTCACGTATAGACNTCACCCTCCATTGAAGTTTTCTTTTATTTATTTATTTTATTTGATTGTGTTGGGATATATATTTTTAAGTTTAATTAGGGGTTTTATCAATTGATTTGATTTTATAGTTATGTTGCATATTTTTGTGGTTAGATTTTAGTATATATTGAAATTCAAATTTCTCGCCTTTATGTGTATGTTATGTTATGATTGACACGATTTCATGATTTATTGTTTAGAAAATTATTAAACTTCACTATCTATTTGACGATGTCAAAGTCATGTGATTGGAAATATCTGCCATGTTGACAAAAAAAAAAAAAAAAAAAAAAAAAAAAAAAAAAAAAANTTATTAAATTCACAAGTAAACATTTGAGTTTATTAATTATAAGACTGAAAGAATTAATTTTTAAAAATTTTAAAGTTTTCACAAATTTATTAATTATAAAATTGAAATTTCAGGATTTTTTCGAACATAAAATTTAAATTTGTACAATCAAAATTAAATTTAAAGTAATTTTTTTTATTAAAATATTAGATAAAAAAATCTACGTTGTTGAACGTGGTTCGTTCCAGAATTTCTATTATAAATGTATTTTAAAATGTTAATAATTTGAATTAAAATAAAATTAGCTTTTTTTAAAATGAACCTTTATTGATACGACCGCAGATAAAGTAGAAAAGAAATGAGAAATATAAAAATGTTTTTTTAAAATCAAATGACGAAACTACCCCTCAATTTCGGAATAAAACTGTTTTTTTCACGACGGAAAGACTTAGATGATCTGCCAAGTCTTCGTCCTCACGGTCTGACGAAGAGCAGAGACTAACTTGAAGAAGAACAAATGGCGGATTCTCGATCATCGGACGGCGAAAAGGAGAGGCGACGTTCGGTCAACTGTAGCAGAGGGAAGAATGAGGCGATGAAAGTCATATTCACTGATCCTCAAATTCTCGATTGCTATATTTGTTGCGAGCCCTTGTCCGTTCCTGTTTACCAGGTCCGATTAAGCTTTTTGATCGCCTGTATTTTGCTTGCAATTATCGTTATTATTTATCTGTTTGTCTCTGATGCTTTGTTCTTCTCGTCTTTTTTGTTTTAGTTTGTATTTTTAAAATGTTATTTTTTGTTTATTTTGTTTANCTACTGTAGTTCACTTAGTGTTTTTGCTGGAATTGACGATTTTGGAATCCTCCTTTCTATGAGGTTTTTACCTTACCGTTTTGATTTTTTTTTTTGTGTAAATCCACAGAAGTTATGGATTATGATAACAATTGAAGAAATATAGCGAAGTTTTGAACGGTTATTCATTGCAACGTTGTCTAATTTGAGCATAAGCTCTCGGACCTTGTTTTTGGTTTTCCAAAAGGCCTCGTACCAACGGAAATAGTGTTACTTACCTGTAAAGTCATGATTTTCCTCTTAATTAGCTAATCTAGACTACTCCTTTCAATAATCCTCAACAATCCTCCCATCGAACAAACGACACCATAGAGTCTCCTCTGAGGCCTATAGAGCCATCGAACAACCTCTCTTTAATTGAGGCTGGACTCCTTTCTTTGGAGCCTCTAAACAAAATACACCTTTTGTTCGACACTTGAGTCACTTTTGACTACACCTTCGAAACTCACTTCTTTGTTCGACACTTGAGGATTCTATTGATATAGCCAAGTTAAGGGCATAACTCTTATATAATGTTAGGAATCACGAACCTCCACAATGATATGATATTGTCCACTCTGAGCATAAGCTCTCGACTTTACTTTTGGTTTCTCCAAAAGGGCTCGTACCATGGAAAACCATGAAAATTTACTTATAAACTCATGATCTTACTCTTAATTAGCCAACGTGAGACTTCCAATAATCTTGAAAACTGAAGTTATTAAAGGTTTTGATTCAAATAATCTTTGAACATGGAGATTATTCTGGATATTACGGGGACAGAGTTGTTAAATGGATGGGATTGAAATGAAATCTTGACCTGAATTGCTTATCTTGTTACATTGTCTCGAGAAAATGTCAGAATCAAGTGGTGCTTGATATTCTTTTCACCTTTCTGTGCCTGACTTGGGGTTCAATCGTGTGGACTGTGGTGTTGGATGAGGGAAGTCCCACATCGACTAATTTAGGGAATGATCATGGGTTTATAAGTGAGGAATACTAACTCCATTGGAATGAGGCATTTTGGAGAAGCCCAAAACAAAGCCATGAGAGCTTATGCTCAAAGTGGACAATATCATACCATTGTGGAGAGTCGTGTTCGTCTAACATGTGAGATTTTCTTCATTGTTTACAAACATGAATTTGAAAGGGATGAATCTAGAAGAAAATAAGCTTATATCTCATTTTGTTTTCTATGAGTCTATTTTATTTCATAACATATACTCTGGTGTTGAGATGTTGGTTGTTGGATGAATTAGTGCGAGAACGGGCATATTTCTTGCTCTAGCTGCTGCTCCAAAGTTCACAATAAATGCCCAAGCTGCAGCTTGGCCATCGGCTACATACGTTGCAGAGCGATCGAGAAGGTTCTTGAATCAATCAAGATACCATGCCAAAACTCAACATATGGATGCAAAATCACAATGAATTTGAACCAGATAAACGAGCACGAGACATCGTGCCCATATGAACCCTGTTCGTGCCCTATATCTGATTGCTCTTATGTTGATTCGGCAGAGCATTTGGGGTCACACTTCAGAAAAAGGCACCAAGACTCAGCCAAAAGCTTCTTATACAATTCAAGGTTCACAATATGCTTGAACAGTGGTGATAGATATCGTATCTTTCAAGCAGAGAACGATGATGCTTTGTTTGTCCTGTCTTACTCCTTTGAAATCTTTGGCAATGCGGTTACTTTGAGCCGGATTGGATCTCCGTTGTGTGAGAAGAAGTTTTGTTATGATATCAAAGCCAAATCACAGGGGAGTGTTCTTTCTTTGCAATCAGTGGCGAATGAGATCCGACGTTGGATTGAAGATCCTCCTTTCAAGGGGTCGCTTTTGATTCCAAATGAGTTCTTCGGATCTTCTTCAGCCCAGACGATCTTGGAGATTCGCATTTGGCCTTCACGCTGAAGATCAACACTGGGGATCAACACAGGTGCACATACATTTTTTTTGAAACAAAGCTGAATTATTGTTTGAACTGAGTTAATCTTTGCATCTGTGTTTTCTTTGTTTTTTTGGGAAGGACTTGGTGCATACTTTTGTGCATATATATCTATATGGGTTTGTTGAACTTTTAATCTTGTATGGAATAGAACACTAATGTTGAGTGGGTCTATGGCCGATATCGCTTAGTTGTTGGTAGAGCAAATGACTCAAAATCTGCCTTATAGGGAAAGTAAAATATTTATTGAAACAAAGTGGAAGCTAAATTTATAGTTACCTATTTTTCATTTTGTTTTTAATAAATATTTTTTTTTAAAAAAAGTTTTATGTTTGATTGAAAAAGTTGGAAACATTTTTTTAAAATGTTGGACGTTTGATTTTTTTTTTTTTTTTTTTTAATGGATAGATTTACTGAACAAAAATTTGAACATTTGAGCATAAAATTCAAATTCAAATTTATATTAAGTAAGTTAATTTTTTAAAAAATTAATATTTAAAAATTTTAAAATTTTAGAGTTTTCATAAGATTTAAATCTATATACAATAAATCAAATTCAAACTTCAAACTTTTTTTTTTATGTTTTATAAATATTTTAAAATCAAACTTAAAATAAAAAAAGTTATTTAAATGTTAGACGAAAGCTTGGTTTATTTTTAATTGTTATTAAAAAAAAAAGTTTTATGTTCGGTTGAAATCGTTGGAAATATTTTTAAAAACTGTTAATATCTTTAAAAAATGTTAAAATCTTTAATTTTTTTTTTTTAAATTATCAGATTTACGAACGAATTTATTTGAACCTAAAATTCAAATTTATATTTAATAAATCAATTTTTAAATATTTCAAAAATTTTAAATTTTAGAGTTTCTTTTTAAACATAAAATTTAAATGGGTACGGAGAATATTTGCTAAAACTACCCTGATTAAAATTTTATATTTATAATCAAATAAATTATAAAAATGTGTAAATAGTAATAAATAGAAAGGATAATATATGAAAAGATACATAAGAAAACAAATATCTATATATTTGTCTATAATAAAATATGAAATATGATATATATAGAGTAAACTTTAGTATTAAATATCCGTTTTAACTCAAACTTCCAACTCTATTTTATGTTTTATAAATATTTTAAAATGAAGCTTAAAATTAAAAAAAAAAAAAAAAATCGAGACAAAAAGTTGATGTTTAGCTTATTTATTTTTAATGAACCTTTTATTGAAACCACTGCCCAATTTTTCTGCGTACAAAAGAAATCAGAAACAAAATAAAAAAAAAAAATGAGTTTTTTAAGAGACCAAATGACGAAACTACCCCTTACTTTCGGTATAAAAGTGATTTTTTTCTAAACAAAGACTTCAACCATCCGAATAGTTTACTCTCTCAGTCTGAAGAAGAGAAGAGGCTGACTTGAAGAAGACGAAGAAGAAGAAGAAATAAAAAATGGCGGGTTCTCGATCATCCGACGGCGAAAAGGAGAGGCGAAGTTCGGTCAACTCTAGCAGACGGAAGAACGAGACGATGAAAGTCATACTTACCGATCCTCAAGTTCTCGATTGCTTGTTGCGAGCCCTTGTCCGTTCCTGTTTACCAGGTTCGATTAAGCTTTTTTTTTCCGCTTGCATTTTGCTTACGATTATCGTTCTTGTTAATCTGCTTGTCTATGATGCTTTGTTCTTCTCCTCCATTTTTTTTCTTGCAATTTTGACTACTGTAGTTCACTTGGTGTGTTTGCTGGATTTGACGGTTTCCGAATCCCCCTTACTATGAGATTTTAACCTTCTCGTTTAGAAGTTTATTGTGTAGACTGTGGATTTCCAATGGAAGTTATGGATTATGATAAAAATTGGAGAAATATGCCGAAGTTTTGAACAGTTATTGGCAAAGATCGTGGAGGTATGGATTGTAGAACTGAAGTTATCAAATGTTTTGATGTAAATAATCTTTGAACATGAAAATTATTCTGGATATTATGGGGAAATAGTCACAAATGGTTGGGATTGAAATGAAATCTTCGTTGAGGATTGTTCGAGTCTAGGTTGGCTATGAGGAAGACTATGGGTATATAAGCAACATACACTATCTTCATTGGTACGAGACCTTTGGGAGAAACCAAAAGTAAGGCCATGAGAGCTTATCACATCATTGTGGCCCACATGTTCCAATCAAGTAGTATCATAGTCTTACTCTTATCTTAACTTAACCGTGTCAATAGAATCCTCCAGTGTTTGAATAAAAAAAAGTTGTGAGTCTAGAAGGTGTGACTTAGATGCCGAACAAAAAAAAAGTGAGCCTCGAAACTGTAGTCATAGTGAAGATCCGTGGTAGAGCTCTATTGAACTAGCAATGTGCTCTAGAGAAGAGGAGTCATCTAAAATAGTGTTAAGACAGATAGATGACTATTAAGGAGAGACTCAATGGTGTACTTTGTTCGAAGGGAGAATGGTTGGAATCCTACTTGACTAATTAAGATGGAAGACTGTGGGTATGTAAATAAGGGACACTAATCTTCTTTGGTATGAAGCGTTTGGAGAAACCAAAAGCAAAGCCATGAGAGTTTATATTCAAAGAGGACAATATCATTCTAATGTGAAGGTCCCTTATTCCTATCAATCTTGCCCCGAATTGCTTTTCTTGTTACATTATCTCGAGCAAATGCCAGAAATCAAGGTGTGCTTATTTGATATTCTTTTCACCTTGAACTCGAAAGGGATGAATATAGAAGAAAATAAGCATATATTGGTGTATATAATCTCTTTTCTTGTTATCTTTGAGTCTATTTTATGTGATAGCATATACTTTGGTGTTGAGATGTTGATTGTTGGATGAATTAGTGTGAGAATGGGCATATTTCTTGCTCTAGCTGCTGCTCCAAAGTTCAGAATAAATGCCCTAGCTGCAGCTTGGCAATTGGCTACATGCGTTGCAGAGCCATCGAGAAGGTTCTTGAATCAATTAAGATGCCCTGCCAAAACTCAAGATACGGATGCAAAACTACAACGAATTTGAACCAAATAAATGAGCATGAGACATTGTGCCCATATCAACCCTGTTCGTGCCCTTTATCTGATTGCTCTTATGTTGATTCGGCTGAGTATTTGAGCTCACACTTCAGAAAAAGGCACCAAGACTCCGCCAAAAGCATCTCATACAATTCAAGGTTCACAATATGCTTGAACAGTGATGATAAATATTATATCTTTCAAGCAGAGAACGATGGTATTTTGTTTGTCCTCTCTTACTCGTTCGAAACTTTTGGTGATGCGGTTACTTTGAATCGGATTGGACCTCGGTCGTCTGAGAACAAGTTTTGTTATGATATTAAAGCCAAATCACAGGGGAGTGTTCTTTCTTTGTTGTCAGTGGCGAATGAGATCCGACGTTGGATTGAAGATCCTCCTTTCAAGGGGTCGCTTTTGATTCCAAATGAGTTCTTCGGATCTTCTTCAGCCCAGACGATCTTGGAGATTCGCATTTGGCCTTCACGCTGAAGACCAACACTGAGGATCATCACAGGTGCACATTCATTTTAAAACAAAGCTGAATTATTGTTTAAACTGTCTTAAACGTTGTTGGCTGGCTCTGATCTTTGTCACCTAAACTGTTCATCTGGGGGCAAGGACTTGGTGCATGCTTTTGTGCATATCATCATCTTTTGTCATGCATATCCAGCATCTTTTGTGTATGATAGATGGATAGCATATTCAACATTGTCCAAAATTAAAGAATTTATTAGACTTACAATTGAATTTTGTATTGAATAGAACACTAAACTTGCATAGGTTTGAGACTTTTTTTTAAAAATGTGGAATGGGTCAATGACATATTTGAGGAGGCTCGTGTTAGACGAGAATATTTATGAACTTAATTATGAAGTTTTTAAAGTTTAAGTATCTATTAAACACAATTGAAAGTTAGAGAACTCTGATGGATAGTTTTTATTTCCTCTATACAACACTAATTTGAAAGTTTAGAGACTAAATTTGTAATTTAACTTTTATACTATTATCTCTTCTATTTCTATAAATCACACAATATAACCCTTTATTTCTATAAATAAAAGAAAGTACTCCGAAGCTCGTAAGAGTAACGAGCTATGTTTTGAAACAAAATCATCTTCTAATGCATCATTTTTTAGTCAAATGTGTTGCACGTGGTCAATGACTTCTAGACTATGAATATTTTGAATGATTATGAATATTTTGAATGATTGATCATGAAGCATTGGAAGAGGTTTTACAGTCGAGTTTTGAAAATTTTAACTTGAAATGGAGACTTCAGGCTTGTTTGATAAGTAATTTAGAAATATATAAACTTCTTATGTGAATTTTTTTTTTCTTTTGAGTTCAACCGTATTTAGAGGCGTGAATTCGAACTTTTAACCTTTTAGTCGATATTACATAACAAGTACTACTAAACTATACTCATTTTGACTTGCTATATATACGTCCAAATTGAATAACATACAGAGACAAAAAAATTAGATAAATTTTTTTTAAAAAAATCATAAATAAATTTTGCAAACAAATATTCACTAAATCAATTAAACATGTCGTAAAATTATAATTGATACAATTATTAATTTGATGTCTTAAGCAATATAGAATAAGGTATGTATTCAATGTTCATTTAGTATGTAAAATTTAAAAATTACCAAATACGACTTTAAACTTTCAATTTTTTTATGTTCGGTAAGTTCTTTAACCTTTAAAATTATTTTAGAGGTTTTCAAATAATTATTTATGGAAAGAAAATTAATATTATGAAAAAAAAAAATAACTATTTTTTTTTTTTTTTTTTTTTTTTTTTTTTTTTTTTTTTTTTTTTTTTTTTTTTTTTTTTTTTTTTTTTTTTTTTTTTTTTTTTTTTTTTTTTTTTTNTTTTTTTTTTTTTTTTTTTTTTTTTTTTTTTTTTTTTTTTTTTTTTTTTTTTTTTTTTTTTTTTTTGTGAAAAGATTATAAATTTCAAAGAATATTGAAAATGTTCACAAAATTGAAGTAAATAAATCTAGTTAACCTAAAATTGAATATTTAAGGATTTAATAATTGAAATTAAAAAATAGATATTTTTTAGAATTTAAAGAAATACGAAATTTATAATTTGATTTAAAAAAAAAAAAAAAAAAAAGTGAGCTTTGGAAAATCAATCAAAGCGGGATTTCCCTTCTGTGAGTTTCTGAGTCACCTTCTCCATGGCTGGTTGAAAGTGGATAAACAGTGAAGAGCCAAGACGAAGCCGAAGTCCCAATCCGCCATTGAAGGAACAACATCAATGGCTTCTTCGCTCTTTTTTCGTCGCTTTTGCTGTTTACATTCTGCAACTTCTCCTTCCTCCTCCTCCTCCTCCTCTTCCGTTTTCTCCAAGAAGAAGCCCCTCGTTTTCCTCGGTTCTCCTCAGGTTTTCTCTTCTCTCTGCAGCTCTTTCTATTCTCCTTTCTTTGTTTAATCGGAAGAAATACCTTTTTCCTAGGTCTCGACTACAGTTCTTGATGCTCTTTTTAACGCCTCTTTCGCCGCCGATGCAGCTTTTGAGGTATCCATTACCATTTTTCAGCCGTTGGCTCTTCAATTCAGTCTTGTATCTGGTCGATACGAGTCTCTGAAATGTAATTTTGATATAACTAATGCTAATCCATTTAGGTTGCAGCTATTGTTACTCAGCCACCGTCTAGAAGGGATAGGGGGAGGAAGATGATGCCTTCTCCAGTTGCGCAATATGCACTTGATAAGGGCTTCTCTTCTGACCTTATTCTTACACCTGAAAAAGCTGGAGAGGTAATGTTACTTTTTATTTGAAGTGAAGTTGTTGTAGATCATGTTAAGGAAGAAGTGTCATTTTAAGTTATTGGTTCTGCTTGCCATGATGATAGAAACGTCTGAATTTTGAAAATGGGGAAAGTTCTAAAATATTAGCATGGTGTGAGAGTGTATAAGTTTACAACGCTGGGCATCAAGTTTAGCTCTTACTTTGAAGAATGACCTTGTATGTTTATTTTGTAAATGCATGATAAATTTGTTGTATTTATGAAGTCTAA
Source organism: Cucurbita pepo subsp. pepo (assembly GCF_002806865.2). Taxonomy (NCBI): domain Eukaryota; kingdom Viridiplantae; phylum Streptophyta; class Magnoliopsida; order Cucurbitales; family Cucurbitaceae; genus Cucurbita; species Cucurbita pepo. Next base: position 12,621,965 of record NC_036639.1, on the reverse strand, counting down.
AAGATATGGTGGATGATCATCCATTCGACATTGGTTACTGCTAGTCTTTTTTTTTTTTTTTTTTTTTTTTTTTTTTTTTTTTTTTTTTTTTTTTTTTTTTTTTTTTTTTTTTTTTTTTTTTTTTTTTTTTTTTTTNACTCGAAAGGCTCCTCTCAAGGGAAAGCCCAAAGAGGACAACATCTGTTAGCGGTGGACATGGACCGTTACAAATGGTATCAGAGCTAGACACTGAGCGATGTGCCATCGAGGAGGCTGAGCCCCGAAAGGGTTGGACACGAGGTGGTGTGCCAGCAAGGACGCTAGCCTTGGACGAGGCGGTGTGCTAGCAAAGACGCTAGGCCCTGGACATGAGACGGTGTGCTAGCAAGGATGTTAAGCCCTGGACATGAGGCGGTGTGCTAGCAAAGACGCTGGGCCCCGAGGGGGTGGATTGGAGGGTCACACATCGATTGGAGAAGGGAATGAGTCCCAGATAGCAGACGCATTTTAAAAACTTCGAGGGGAAGCCCGAAAGGGAAAGCCCAAAGAGGATAATATCGGCTAGCGGTGGGCTTGTGCCGTTACATCAACCTTGTCTCATTTATTTCTTTGCACATGCACACACAGTAATACTCTCAAGGATATCCCAGTTCTATTTTTCATAAGACCTATTTTTTTGACATATTCTCACTTCTGCCTATGATCAATGGTGACAGTTTTTAGACTTAGTTACAGTAATACGATATTTGAAACTTTTGAACCTTGAGTAACACTCTTGTTAACGGAAAAGTTTTGTAAGCCATGTAGAATGCTCTTTTTCTTCTTATTTTCTTGCAGGACAAATTTTTGAGCACCTTAAAGGCTTTGCAACCAGAACTATGTATTACAGCAGCATATGGAAATATCTTACCGACCAAATTTCTCAATATTCCAGCATTAGGTAAACCATTTATTTCTTGTTGGTATCCAAATTAAAAGACTGTCATTGGAAATACAGCCTGAACTAGAAGAGATTAGAAGAATCTTTCATGAGATGGAAAGAGAACCTGATCAAATTTGGGAGTTGATTGTTTTTCTTCTTCCTCTTGGAGTCGTTTAAATAGTCATTTTTGTAATTATGATCCCTCAGGGACTGTCAATATTCACCCAAGCCTCTTGCCATTATATCGTGGTGCTGCTCCTGTTCAGAGAGCATTGCAGGTTGCTTATGCTTACAAGTTGATATTTGGTACATTGAATTCTATTTAACAATGTCTTCAAGTAGTTCTAACTTGTAAGGTTTCCCCCCCTACTTCTAGGATGGTGTTAAGGAGACTGGTGTATCACTAGCATTCACAGTTCGTGCATTGGATGCCGGACCCGTCATTGCTTTCGAAAAATTTGAAGTTGATGAGCAGATTAAGGTATGCTTGTCATGAGTTTACAGGCTAAGCAACGTGACATGCATTTATGTTTTGATTTTTGATTCCTGTAAAGCATAAATGGTTGAAATCTGAAAATCCGTCACATGGTTCGTTTATAAATTTGTTTCCCATTTTTTTGCCGAGCGTTTTGAGTAGAGACGTTTTTATGAAGTCGGCTATTTGTCTCATATCTTGTCTTACACACTTAAACTTCTTTTACATTTAACTTTTTGAAGATGGACCATTTCTTTTCTAATCTTTGATTCAATTTGCTAGCAGGCACCCGATTTACTTGCATTGCTATTTTTAGAAGGTGGGCATTCAGCGTCTGTCATGAACTTCACTTGAAATTGTGGTGCTGTCTCCTAGTCTGTTTCTTTTCTTCTTTACCATATTGGTACTTAGTTTCATTGCAAAGAGTGGCGTTGATTTCAAATACTCTTACATTTGATTATATAAATAAAATCACAACACCAAAAGTTCATCTTTTGAGTTGTTGATCTAAATACATACGTACGTTTTGTTACGGTCTATTATACTTGAACATTCAAAATCCACTTTCATGTGCAGGCTCAAAACTTTTGATTCGGGAACTTCCTTCTATACTTGATGGATCTGCTGAAAAGAAGGCACAACCTCAAGACGAATCTAAAGCTACCAAGGCTCCAAAGGTATCCTTGGTTGAGATCTTCCTGGATAAATGTATAATCATATAGAAACGAAGTGAATTTTGGTTAATATATGCTTAGTCCGTTACTCATTTAATCATCCAATATATTAGTAACAAAAATTTCGTATTCATTCTTTTATGATTAGTTAAAAATGATTTAGATTAACCATAAAGCAAAACGAAAACTAGAATTCCATGAGCTATTAGTATCAATTTTTTAGTTTTATTTAAAATAACAATCATAATACTCAGCAATCTCGTATATCAAGAAAACCTTCTGATAATGATGCATTGTAGATTCAAGTTCTCTGGAATCTGACTCTTATTATGCAGATAGCTCCTGATGAGGCATGGCTGTCATTTGATCAAGAGGCATATGTTCTACACAACAAGGTAATTTTACCCTTTTCTTTGTTCAAACTTGCAGTTAAATCATGCACTCCCTCTAGGTTCGCGCATTTGCAGGATGGCCTGGAACACGAGCGAAGGTTGTCGTTGCTGATGATAAAAGCGGTTGCCACAATATCCTAGAATTTAAAATCATTACTACAAGGGTTGGCATCAATTATAGTAGTCAGGAGACTCAAGCAGATGAGATCTGCTTTGTCAAGGATGCTTTGGTGTTTCCATGTGGAGGGCGCACGGCACTTGAGGTTTGTTCCTTATTGTAGCTTATTTCTATTATGCTTATATGGATGTGTATGATCAAGGGCTGGGTGTTTTTTCTTAGTTCAGTTGCATTTTTCTTTTGTCAACAAGAATAGAGCTTTTCGTTAAGATGTTAGAAGGTTGCAAAGTTTCATATGAAATTCACAAAAACTCACATCAAGCCTCATAAACCTCCCAAAATACAAGTTTTGTAGCTACCCACAGTTCCTTAATTACAAAAGAGCTTCCCAGTTAAAGACCCTATGAATCAATTAGAAGCTTAGTGTGAGATTCCACATCGACTGGGGAGGAGAACGAAACATTCTTTATAAGGGTGTGGAAACCTCTCCCTAACAGACGCATTTTAAAAACCTTGAGGAGAAGCCCGAATGGAAAAACCCAAAGAGGACAATATTTGTTAGCGGTAGACTTGGACTGTTACAAATGATATCAGAACTAGACATCGGGCGATGTGATAGCGAGGAGGTTGAGTCCCGAAGGGGGGTGGACACAAAACGGTGTGCCAGCAAGAACGTTGGGCCCAAAGGGGGTGGATTGGAGGGTTTCACATCGATTGGAGAAGGGAATGAGTGTCATCGAAAACGCTGGGCCCTGAAGGGAGGTGAATTGTGAGATTCCACATCCGTTGGGGAGGAAAATGAATCATTCTTTATGGAAACCTCTTCTTAGCAAGATGCATTTTAAAAATCTTGAGAGGAAGCTCGAAAGGGAAAGCCTTAAGAGGACAACATCTGCTAGCGGTAGGCTTGGGTCGTTACACTTAGAGTCATACTAGAACCACGCCATGAAGAAAAAATTGAAAACGAATAAAACCTAAATTTTTTTATCTAAAGAAACATCAAGTTTTAACACATTATCAAGAACACGTCCATACAATCCACCCACTCCTTAGCGTAGCACCCCTCAAAATCTTAGCATTTGTTTCCAACCATAAATTGCATACGATTGCTTTTATGACATTTCTACACAATTTATTTGCCCTTTCTTCAAGAAGAGGAGTTCCACATAGCAAATGTTTAACATTTTCTTTCACATAATGGCTACTTACATTTTTCACGTTGTTGATATTGTTATATCTTTTCACGTGTTCTTTAAACTATACATCACATTTTTACCTGTAATGAAGATAAATTACTACTACTTTGCACAAACATTTTTACTGTAGTGATTTGGTAATTTCACCAGGTACTGGAAGTTCAATTACCTGGAAAAAAGGTTGTGAGTGCAGGCGCCTTCTGGAATGGTATGCAAGGGAAAAGGTTGAAGAAATTCGATGAAACTAAACATTTTTCGCACGTGTTCGTGTGATATTTAGATGTAATCTAGGTGAAAAAAAGTCGACGATCGTAAACAAATTTCGCACGTGTTGTGATATTATTTAAATGTAGTCTAGGCGAAGAAATTTGTTGAATGCCAAAGCATAATCAATTAGAAATCAATTTCAAACTTTAAATACTACATAAAAACTAAATTTAAATCCCAAAAATAAAAGGATTAGTCATGAAAATATTAAGAAGTTAATTTCTAAATTTTTATCTTTTTTTTTTTTTTTTGGATGAATTAAGTGGGTGTCAACTTTTAATCATGGTATTAGAATATATACCAGAAATTAGATAAGATATATCAGAATTTTTAGGTATAAAAGAAGCCATAACTTGGAATTTTTAGGTATAAAAGAAGCCATAACTTTAAACCTACCTTTATGAAAGTGGTAATAGCAAATTGAAAAAGAAACTCTTACACAATAGATTGCCTACCCTACTTCTACCTCCGACAACTAGACTGCCTCGTTAAATTTATGCTAGTCTTGCCTATTTCTACTTATGGACAACTATTAGACCGTTTCACTCGATCTATATTCGTCTTGCTCATTTCTACCTATGGACAATTACTAGACCGCTTCACTTAATCTATGCTCGTTGTGCCTATTTTTACCTACGGCCAACTACTAGACTACCTCACTCAATCTATGCTCGTCTTCCCTATTACTACCTATAGACAACTACTAGACCGCTTCACACAATCTATGCCCGTCTTCCCTGTTTCACAATTATTTAAAGCAAAAAATAAATAAATAAATAATCTCGTTAAACAAACATATAATAATTTAAAAACAAATTAGCGAAAATATTACCTTTTCTTTTTTACTTATCATTAAATTAAATTAAGCTTATTTAAAAGGATGGCACCTCTCTTATACATGAGCCAAGCCTCTCAAGTCTCTTTGGTTTTGCTTTGGAAAGGGAAAAAAAAATGGGAGCTCTTGATTATCTCTCCAACTTTTGCATTCTCACACCAACAAGAACCAAGCACAAACCAATGCAGGTAGTGATTTTTAGGTCTCTTTAATTTCAATTTGTTCGTGTTTTTCGTTTATATTATATGTGCTTTTAGACGGTCGAGATCAAAGTGAAGCTAGATTGTGATGGATGTGAAAGAAGAGTTCGAAACGCCGTCTCTTCTATGAAAGGTCCTGTTCTCTCTCGTTCATTGTTTTACCAATTAATGATGTTTCTCGAATTTTACATGTGAGCTACTGTTATATTATCATTTATCGAGTTTGAAAACCCGACACGAGTATTCATCGATGTATAGGCGTGAAGTCGGTGGAGGTGATGAGAAAGCAACACAGGGTGAGGGTTAGTGGGTATGTTGATGCCCAAAAAGTGCTTAAGAGAGTAAAAAGCACTGGAAAAAGAGCTGAATTTTGGCCCTATATTCCTCAACATCTTGTTCATTACCCTTACGCCTTAGGTGCTTATGACAAGAAAGCTCCTTCTGGCTTTGTTAGGAATGTTGTGCAAGCTTTTCCATCTGCCCATGAACAAAACTATGCCTCTATTTTTAGTGATGACAATGTTCATGCTTGTTCTATCATGTAGCTCTTTTTGTCGGACGTGCTCGATCGGATATGACGGGTTTGAACGTATAAAGCGTTGAATTTGTTCGAGTTCGTCAATTGAGTTGTGGCATGTTGTCGTTGCTATGGTTGGTGATGTAACTCTTTTTTTTCTCTCGTGTTGGTACACTATAGAAATAATGGATACGATAGCTTATGAAAAACGCTATTATAGAATTTTTATAGCGTTTTTTTTATAACTATGATGGATGTTAGAATACGTATTCTATTTAGAGATCGATCAAAGTACCAGTTACGATACAAAGTTCGGTGAATATTTGAACATTATGCTTTAGAAAGCTTGAATTTGTGATATTATATATTTGTTGTTATTTTATATTTTTAAAATTAGGCTCAAAGTCTAAACATTTCTTTAAACAAAACAAAACAAAAAAAAAATCTTTGTAAACAACCATAAAAAACAGTACGAACGAAATCGTTATCAGACGTTAGAGCCTAGATTTTCCTTCAAATACTCGTCACTAAAGACATTTCTAGAGAACCCACAATAACGATAGTTCAATAACAAGCAACTAAAAGATATCGTTTGAGAATACGAAGCTGTTCGAGCGTCGACCCCTCCGATATTTTTCATCCCGTTACATAATTTTGTTTTAAAGAGTTTTTCTTATCGAGAAGACAAATTACCTGTCTAGCTCCTAACTAAATTGATAGCCTTGAATATCCACAACATCATGAGCCATGGATATCATCGAGCCACTTGCCTTCTGTGTTGCAGCTATAGTGACTGGACCATGTCGAAAACCGCTCGACATGCCGTTTTCTTGAGCAAGATAACATTCTAATAGCGTTGGGTTATTGAATTCGCTATCAAACATTGGAAGCGTATACTCATTTTGGAAGGTATAAGAGGGATCTATTGCATCTTCCAAGTAATTGCCTTTGTTTTTTCTTAGGGTTTGTTCTTCATCATCTTCATCTTGCTTGGAAGTTGATGCCCAAAGTTGAGCTTGCTTCCCTAATTTGGCAAGCTTCTTTATCAAAATGCTTGAATCCACATTGCCTATGATTGTCACCTTTTGTTCTTCAGCATCTATATCTACCTTATATACTCCTAAATTCCATAACCCGACAACCGATTACTTCTACGTACGTTGACCCGAACACTTAAAAGTATACAAAATATCTCGGTTTTTGAAACACGAGGGGCAAAATGGTCATTTCACTTCACGAAAAATAAAAAGAATAAAAAAGGAAGCCATTGTTGTTTACCTTCAATCCTTTTGAGAAGTTTTCTCACTCTCTCCATGCACCCTTCGCAATTCATGTGTACTTTAAGAACATGTATCTGTTAAAACAAAGTCGGTAACGAAAACGTTAATGAAATAATTCAAGCATTATCGATCAAGTAATCTGTGAAGAGAATCAACCATAACATTAGCCTCTCGTTTAAAATATTAACCGAAGCAGAATATGACGTTTTAGTATCATCGACAAAGTCAAGTTAATACATATATGATTAACGAAAAACGTAGAGAGGTTCAAATCTCCCGACCCCAGATGATTTTTAAACCGAAAAAAAGTTCGAGGACGGTGATAAGAAGGGAAAAAAACCTCGATCTTCGAGAAACGGAATTGGTTCTTTGACATTTTCTTGCTCTCTAAGCTTGTGAGCTGCAAAGAAATGGGAGCTTTTGGTGAAGAAGAAGGGGAAGAATGAGGTTAAGAGAGTCAAAGAGAGGAATATGGTCAATATCATTTAAAGGGTGTGTGAGAATATGACCTTTTTGAGTGATTCCTTTAGTTTTTTTACACCAATTTCTCATGAGTTCTTTTGGCAGTCATATCCGGTTGGTTAACCATCCATTGGTTGAAATTTCCTTATCTCGAGTTCGTCTCGTTGTTCGTAGTATTTCTTAGCGAAGAATCGTGGTCGATCGAGAATCGCCGAATGTGGGTATTGAGCGATCGGACATTCGTCTTTAAAGTTCATTTTAGATTACGTGAGGTAGGGTGTAATTTAATCTGTTGTGTTGTACTTAGAGCACGTTTATGAGTGATTTTGAAAATGATTAAGATCATTTTTTTCATATTTAAATTATTTTAAGTTGGTTGAGTTAGTAACCCGAATAGAGTTCATAACCCAACCTTTTATTTTTGAGTTGGGTTATCCATTTAAAAAAATTATATTTATCCACAATTCAGACTAAATTAATAACTAAAATCTCATAAAATTTGATAAATATCAAATCTTTACCATAGTTCATCACTAACCTCAATTACAAATATTAAATATTTTTAATAAAAATATTTTTAATTTTATTAAAAGTAGAGTAACTAGAGTCTGGTCGTAATCTTATTTTAGAGTCTGGTGGTAATCTTGTTTTAGAGTAGGTCAAGTTCACTGAATCAAAAAATTTGTCAACCACAAACTTAATTTAGTGCAACGGACCGTTAGTTTGAATTAGTCAAAATATTCGTAATCAATTAATATTTGAAGGATATATTAATTATGAAATATATTTTAAATATTTATAATCAGTAGTAATATTTTTTCCTTGAGCAGTAGTATATTTTATTTTATTCTCAAGATTTAATTAGTGTATCGTATGCCGTGAATATCAATGAAAAAAAACAGGATTCTACTTTGATGGTTTGAGTTTGTTAAGTTGGTAATAGGAGCACACAGAGTTCACAATCTAATCCAACCCAACACAAATCTCTATTTTTCAGGTTGGATTTAGGGTTTTGATGTCGAGTTTTTGTTTTTTAATTATTTAGAAAAATACATAGTTATCTGCACACTATATATTAATGATTAAAATCTCACAAATTTAAAAGGGTAACAACTCATCACTCGTATCCGTTACAAATTTAAAATATTTTTAATTTTTATAATAATTTTAAAAAATAGCAGGTAAGGATTGAATTGGAAGGTTGACCGAATTTAGTAATATATTCAAATTATACATTATAATTAATAATATTTAATATGGTAGTGGAATATTATTTTAAAAGCATTTCCCAGAAGAAAACAAAAACAATTGTAGAATCTCTGTTTTTAACGCTTACATTCACTTCATCTTTGTCCGTTCAAAACAAAAAAAAAAAAAAAAGAAAAAAAAAAGGAGAAAAAAAAAAGAAAATCCACCTCATCTTTTGATTGACACGTAAGCGTTAGGAACCTAATTGACACGTCAGCTTGGGACGAGACGAGCCGTAGATTACATTCAAAATAAATAAATAAATAAATAAAATAAAAAAAAGCGCCCATATGTTAATACTATAAAAGCGCTTAAACCGAGAAATCAGTCGGTTTCAAGACAAATTGCGGTCCCATTGGTATTCATGACCTAAACGTGGAGCTTTAGAAAATCCTTCCTTGCATGCGTTCGACCTTCCAGAGCTCGTCAATCCGACATTGATTCTCTCTGACTTTGATCCTCCATGCATGCGAAGCTTACTATCTTAGCGGTGTGAAATTTGTCCACATTTCCGCTTGAAAAGCTCCCACGGCTGTTCGCTGGAGTTCGGCTGTAAGTATTCTCTGTTCTTCATTCATTGCCGATCAGTTGCTTCCTCAATTGCGCGATAAATAGAAGGAGAAGCTTGTTTGATTTGTTAGAGTATTTCTGTTTTGTTTGATTTGCGGTTGTTGTGTTTATCATGGCCGTGCCGGTAACTTTGTCGAGTCCGAATCACTTTCTTGTTCGGCATTCGAATTCTCAGTTTCCTTCCTGTCATCGGATTTACAATCGGAATTTTCAGGCTCTTAAGAATTCTTCACGGTCGTTGTCCTTTAGAACGGTGGCGGACAATGTGTCTCGCATTTACTGCAGTCACACTGAAAGCGTAGTTTCGAATTCCAAATCGAATTCATCCATTAGACGTCCGCCGTATATTCCTAATCGCATCCCTGACTCTTCCTATGTTCGGCTATTTGATACCACTCTCCGCGATGGCGAGCAGTCTCCAGGTGCCTCCCTCACTGCTAAAGAGAAGCTTGATATTGCTCGTCAGCTCGTCAAGCTTGGTGTTGACATAATTGAGGCTGGATTTCCTGCTGCTTCGAAGGAAGACTTTGAGGCCGTCAAGATGATTGCCGCAGAGGTTGGCAATGCTGTCGATTCGGACGGGTATGTGCCTGTTATTTGTGGTCTTTCGAGGTGTAATGAGAATGATATTCGAACTGCATGGGAGGCTGTGAAGTACGCTAAGAGACCGCGGATACATACGTTTATAGCAACAAGCGAAATTCATATGGAGCATAAGCTGAGAAAGACGAGGGAGCAAGTGATTGATATTGCTCGAAATATGGTGCGGTTTGCACGAAGTTTGGGTTGTGATGATGTTGAGTTTAGCCCCGAGGATGCTGGGAGGTTCGATCTTGATCTCAATTTACATGCATTTTCTAATTTTTGTTTCAATGATTGATCCTGAGAGTAAGTTGACTTTGCTTGATGATTTCAAAACCTCTCCATCATAATGGATGTTTGGATTAAGTTGTTAATAAGTTCAGATTTATGAAGCTTGAAGTTGTGAAGTGGGAATTTATGTAATTTTTTATTGTATCCCGTAAAAGAACAGGATGTAAAATATGTAAATCTTTGTATTTTGTTTGTTTTCCTGATGCTTGATTTATGTAATTTGGATTTGCGTAGCTAATGGTTTGCAATTTTTGATTAGCAGAATCATATGCTAGTAGACCTTCTTACTGTTCAATGTGTAATCAGTGACTGATGTGTCTATCCCCATCCTTGTCTTGACGAGAGAAGATCCTTCATAGGGACCCTTCTCTATGGGGGATTTCGACATCCTTAGCCATCGTTGCTTAAAATAAAATTGCAGTTCTTATAAGTTGATAAAATAGTTTTCTTTTTTATGTTGTGGTGTTCTATCAGATCTGACAGAGAGTTCCTTTATCAAATTCTGGGCGAAGTGATAAAGGCTGGTGCAACTACTCTCAACATACCAGATACTGTGGGTTACACAATGCCAGTTGAATTTGGCAACTTGATTGCCGATATAAAAGCTAATACTCCTGGCATTGACAATGTTATCATCTCAACTCACTGCCAGAATGATCTTGGACTCGCAACTGCCAACACAGTAGCAGTAAGTAATGGCATTTTCCTCCCTTTTAATCCTATTTATGACGTGTTTGGGAATGTGGCCAAAATCACCCTTTTCATGCCCAAAAACACTAAACAGGGGATGAAATTCCAAAATCACTCCTAAACATGTCTTTATTTATTGAATATAGGTCTGTAATTTTGGTAAGTATCCGAAGATAATTGGAAAGTTACAAGGATTATGAATAACATACCATTAACTCTAAGCATGATATAGAGAATTAACTTCGTAATCAGTACCCAAATTATGATTCTTCTCATCTCTTTGCAGGGGGCATGTGCAGGTGCAAGGCAACTTGAGGTCACAATTAATGGCATTGGTGAGAGAGCTGGAAATGCTTCGCTAGAGGAGGCAAGTCAATTATTTATTTTTTTCTGTGTTTATTTCATATTATTATTATTCATATTTTTATTTTGTGAAGAGTGACGATGACTTGCAATGCAACCTAGCTTAATTAGTAATCAATATGTCGTACTTATTTCATACTATGTTTTTTATTTACAAAAGAGGTTAAATTTTAAATTCTGAGAACTTAAGAGTGTTTATATATTTCATTTTACATGCGACTGTATGCATGTTTCTGTTGTATTGTTCTAAGAACATCCGTTTGTGCAGACATCAAAACATTCATATTTCGTGGGTAGACTTCTTAAATGGCATGTATGAATGTACACAATTTTCATTTTTTATACCATATTTTTAAATCTTCAGGTGGTAATGGCCTTACAATGTCGTGGAGAGCATGTGCTTGGAGGTCTTCGTACTGGAATTAACTCAAGACATATCTTTTTGACTAGCAAGATGGTAATTACTTTTCTTACAAAAAATGCTTCTTGAAAAAAATTCCTTACAGTGGGAGATTTTCTATTGCAAGTTGTTTGTGGCCTAGGTTCAACTTGGATGCTAGACAGTAATGTTTCGCTTCTGGTTCCTCTTTAAAAGATTTGGAAAGAGTCGAGGCAATTTTTTGAGGATAGAGATAGGAGCATTTATTTCATTTTTTAGGGGTAGGACTGGTACTTTGAGAGATGTTTAATGTTACTAATTAGGTATGAATGTCCTAACTTCTATTTATTTTATTTCTCTTATGACTACTGTTTCCTTTTAAAATCTGCTGGTTGGACTTTTTCCTCCTTTGAGGCGAAGTATATTTGGGAATTTGGATTAAGGACAGATTTGGAGAGATTTGGTAGCTCTCTCTTTCCCCCAGTTCTCTTTTATTTTTTTCTATTAAATATCTCTATTTGTTATCAATAAAGGCTACTTATTGACTAACTCATTCCTTAGGTAGAAGAGTACACTGGTTTGAATGTACAACCACACAAGGCAATTGTGGGAGCTAATGCTTTTGCTCATGAAAGTGGCATCCACCAGGTTTGTCATGTTCAATTTTGATTTTTGCTATGCGCAGCTAACTATTTATGACACGTCATATTTATCTTTCAAAACCTATCGTGATTTGAAGGCTACCCTATATGCTTATAGTCGACTATTACAAAATTCTAGCACCTAGGGGTTTGGGTTGATTTTTCTGAACTCGGAGTGACTCGATTTGGTTTCGGGTTCATAGGATAAAAAACTCGGGTCGACCCGAAACCAAACAAAACTTATAAATTACATTGACAATTCTCGCATATGTAGAGGTCTATCAGAGTAGCCATCCGAATTTATTAAAATACTCTAGTTCACTCAAGCCAAATTCATCTTTTTATTATTTTGTTTGTTTTCTTTATTTTTTTTCTTTTATTTTTTTTATTACTATTTTTTTTTTTTGTTTCTTTTATGTTATGTTATTTAATTTCTTTTATATATTTTAAAATTCTCCTCCAAATATATAAAAATATTCAATATTTCATACTATTTTTACACAACTCCAAGATGAGTAGTACTCTAGGGTAACATTTTTCGTGGACATTTTTCATTTTTCGTGGAGTACTTCTTTTAGACACATTATTTAACTAATCATCTTTGTTGTTTTTTAATTTTTTTTTTTTTTTGTTTCTTTTATATTATTTTATTTTATTTATTTTATATAATTTAAAATTCTCTTCTAAATATATAAAAATACTTCAATATTTCATACTATTTTTAAACACATTATTATAACTTAACTAATCATTTTTATTTTTATTATTTTTTAATTTTATAATCTATCCTTATATTTTTTTTTTCTTCTATTTTCTCTACTGCGAGTAAATTGAACAATGTTACCATTTTTCCTTATTACTGTGACGATATTTTTTTTTTTTTAATAATTATAGATTGATTTGTGTTTGTTGGTAAACTTTTTAATATTTTTTATCTTAAATTATATCTTTTTAATAATTATAGATTGATTTGTGTTTGTTGGTAAACTTTTTAATATTTTTTATCTTAAATTATATCGAATAATTATGAATTGTAAATAAATAAAACTTTTTTAAAAAATTAAAAAAAGTTAACAACCGGACAACCCAACCCAACTAACCCGACCTTTTGGGTTCGGTAAAAAAAAAATCTTTCAACCCAACTCAACCCGGACCGGACCATGTACACCCCTACTAGCACCAGTATTCATTGTTTTCAACACATTTATGGCAAACAATTAATCATTTTTAACTTCAGTTCCCCTTTTCTTGCGAATTAATTTTTGGATAATGAAATTCAGAAAACAAAGTTAGGAAGGATGGTAATGGAAGATGAGTGTTTCCTACGAGGTGTTGAGGATCCAATTGTATCTTGAACATTGCTTTTGTGGTGCAGGATGGGATGCTTAAGCACAAAGGTACTTACGAAATCATATCCCCTGAAGACATTGGCTACGAACGATCCAATGATGCTGGTATTGTTCTAGGAAAACTCAGGTACACCATGTTGCTTTATGGAAAATGACAATATTGCCTTTCTCTCGACAAAATTTCCCCCTCTCCTTGCCTTCTCTTCCCCATCTCTTTAAGTGACTCTACAATATTTGATTTTCGAGGTAACTCATACAATATTAAATCCTCCTAGTGATTACAATGACTTGATGAACCCATTCCCATTTTCCGTTGAAGGCCAGATTAAGTTCTAAAATATTTAGAATAGACATCGAAAAATTGTTCTCTTTAGATCTAAATCATCTTATAGCTGAGTTCAACAATGCAACAGTACGAAGGAACTAAATAGTTTTTCAGGGACAGAAGAAATGACAAACATCTGTTGTGGTTCTGTTGTAGTGCTGCCCAAAATCATTTTTTTACAATATTAACAGGATTGACTTTATATGTTTATCTCACTTTCTGTGTCTTGTTCAAAGTATACTATCCCAATAACATGTTCATTATGACTACATTTACAGTGGACGCCATGCCCTTAAAAGTCGACTTCTAGAGGTAAATTTAGATCTCCAAGCTCAATGTTTAGGTAATATTTCCATTTTATAATAGGCTAATGTTATTTGTCTTTTCAGCTTGGTTATGAGCTTGACAATGAGAATCTTGACAACGTATTCTGGCGTTTCAAAGCAGTAGCTGAACAAAAGAAGGTAACTCAAAATTTTGTCCCTCTCTTTTGCTGAGCTATTCCCTATCCTGCTTCCTACACATAGTAGAGTAGCAAATACCAATTGGGATAATTCAGCCTGTTTCAAGAACATAAATAACTACTCATCAAGGAAGTTTTTCATTTAACCTGTTCTAAACTTTTTGCCATAATTTATCTTCAACATCCCAGAGAGTTACAGATATGGATCTTCGAGCATTGGTATCTGATGAGGTTTTACAACCAACTGTTCTATGGAAGCTGCTAGATTTGCAGGTTATCTAAATGTTGTTATAGATCGTCAGATTCGGAAAGTCGTTTGGGCCTATTTTTAGATACACATATAGCATCATTTGACAATAGCACCTCAAATGCAGATCACTTGTGGAACTCTCGGTCTTTCCACTGCTACTGTTAAACTCCTTGATGCCAATGGGAAAGAGCACGTTGCTTGTGCGGTTGGAACGGGCCCTGTAGATTCAGCTTACAAGGCTGTTGATCTAATTATTAAGGTTTGTGATAATAAGAGAAACCGCTGTTAAACTTTCTGCAGTTTTAATTTACATCTAGAATACATCTTCAGGATGATTTCCTAGCAAGGTAAAATTAGGATTTTCCAGATAATTGGCTTTTACACTAAAGTAAACCACCTTGGGTCGACTTAGTCATCAATAAGGGTTAGGGATTGAATTCAAACCATGGAGGCTACCTATCTAGGATTTAATATCCTACAAATTATCTTGGCAACCAAATGTTGTGGAGTTGTATGGTTGTTTCTTGAGAACTGTTGAAATGCATGGGAGATGGCTCAGTCAAAAAACAATCAAAGAAATTATTTTCCTCTAAAGAGTTTAAAATGCAGGCTTGTTGGATTCGTTGTGATGCCGTGACATTTGGTGAATATAGCACAAATGTCATGATCGACAACTAGGCTTTCAAATCCTTGCATGCTTTGATTCGTGTCCTTGAGTGAATGCGACATTACAGAGTTTCCATTTTTCTGAATGCAGGAACCAGTAACACTGCTCGATTATTCAATGAATTCTGTCACCGAAGGGATCGATGCAATTGCCACTACTCGTGTTGTAATAAGAGGGGACAACAGTTACTTATCTACTAATGCATCGACTGGAGAAGAAGTTCAACGAACGTTTAGGTATGCGTTTTCTTCCCTATCGTTTAAAGTAATTAAACTAAGCTATTATCTTCTAAATTTCTTCAATTTTGCCCATCTCGTTGTCTGTTGGTACAAATTTTCTAAGTTTGTCTCCACATTCCTATTTAAGTTGGAAAAAATTCCAAATTTTCTTAGGTGATCGTTCCTTTTCAGATTTTTGCCAATGACTATATAGCATTCCTGGAAGAACACAAAATGGTATAATTAATAAAAATTTAAAACACAAAGGACTAAACTGAAAGAACACTCCAACATTAGTGACTAAACTATATATTTTAACAATTTTTAAATACAATCATATTCAAGTACTTTCGGCTCTATGTTATTGGATCTAGGCATCCTTATGTTCAACTTGAGAAGACTAGGATGGCCATTGGTATCGTGAAAAATAAAGGGATTTAGAAGGAATGAATTCAAACTAGGGTAGTAACCTATATGGAGAATTTAAACGTTTTGTCTTGCAACTAATTGTACTTGTAAGCTTAGTTGGTCGTCTCCCTGTTTCCAGCCTTTCTCTCCCCCTAACCTAACAGACGAAGTTCACAACTTTGAGCTCTAAATTTCGATAAGAACAACCACATCACTACTTACTAGGCTGCAAAGGACTGACTTGGCTTCATTTCTCACTCTATAAAGAATGACGTAACGTATAAAGACATATAAGGATAAGAAGCACATACATATAGAGAGGTGAAAATGACGGAACTGGCCAACTATGGTTCAGGTATGGGCAAACCTAATTAGATGCCTACCAATTATAGAACATCGAATAGAGGCAATATGTATCCACCTATATCAAGGGAAGGGTTCAAACTACGGTGGCTATCTACTTTGGGTTTAAATTCCTATGAGTTCTTCTGTATAATTAGACAAAATAGACAAAATGTGCACAAGTTGACTCGTTTACTCGCTGGTTAAAATTAAGAGGACCAACCGATATCAACCCATATGAACTTCAACGTGAATTCTATCACTGTTTTATATTCTTCTCTGGCTACAGTACATCGATGACTCGATATTTAGTGATATGTTTTTATCGTTCCATTGCAGTGGTATCGGAGCGGGGATGGACATCGTCGTGGCAAGTCTCAAGGCCTACATTGGTGCATTAAACAAGATGCTTGGTTTCTTCGGAGTTGATGTTAAGGTGACTGAAAAAATAACACAGTCTGCATAAAAATTGTTTATTTGAGAAGAGGGAGGACGATGGTGCCAATCTTACATTCTGAACATGCTTGAAAGCTTTTAGAATTTTGGGTTAATTTTGCTTTAATTATCAGTATTTAGTTGGATTGTGTAGTTAAAGTCGAACAAAAAAGGGAAACAAAGTCAACAGGTACAACATGTTGACTGAGATAAAATTTCGAAGTTAATTAACACTCATTTAAAGTTTCAACATTTATTATATTAAATAATATTTGGTTTAATTTTTAATTATTTCGTAAGTACAAATGTTTATCATAAAATAAATAATAAATTCTTATTTTTTTATTATCTAAAAAGATTGTAGAATTTGATTTGTAGTTGGTTTCTAAAATTTAAAATTGATTTTTAATTAGTTTATAAATTTGTTAATTTTCCTCTTAAAACAAAATATATGATTATATTAATAAATGCAGGGAAGGTGGCGTAAACTAATTTCAACCTTAATCCCTTCATGCAGTATCATTATTAGTATTATTACTAATAATATTTTTCGGGGGTTATGAAACTGAATAAAAAAGAAGGTTTAGAGATGTCTTGCAATGTACCTAAAATGTTGTTCGAGAAGAACGCCAACTCAATCGTACCTTTGAGCTTTAAATTTAATTTTTGGATTTCGAATGTCATCTTGGCTTTGAATCAATCGAATCTCCAAACTGCTGGATTCAGGATCATGTCCTGCACTTTTGTAATCATTCATTGTTCTATGCAGAACTGCCTGCAAATCATTTACAATCACAGATAACTTCAATTAATATGAGATAAGATTTAGTAAAATTATATCCAATATGACTACATAGTTAGACACTCTTAACACGAGACACTTGTTGGCTCAAAAAATGTAAGACAAGACCCAGATACCACAACGAAGTCCAACATGTACTAGATAATTAGACACTCTAACATAAGATACTTGTTGACACAAAAGGTGTATGTTTTATATATATATATAAAAAACCGTGGCTGGTACAAAATGAATGAGTCTAACAATTTGCTTATGTAGAAATATTTATTAAGAACAACGAATGGACAAGATCAAGCATAGAGTAAGTTTTGAGAGCCATCTCATTAATCTCCTTCATATCTAGATTGTGAGAGAATGATGTGTCATTGTGTCTATATCATTTTCGTGCTTTTTAGTAGATTTGTATAATGTGCTTGAAATTCTATCATGATAGTAATAGAAGACACATAAAAAAAAGAAAAAAAATTAAAACTTTCAAAAGAAACTACTTGTCATAAATCAAAATGCTACCTACAGAGCTTCGAGAGCGAACCACCCGAGTGACTAGAATTATTGATTGATCAACTGACTACATCTCTAATGGCCTTTATAAATTTTCTGATATGTGAATTCTTAATCAAATTTAAAACACAAAAATGAAAATTTGAAAACTACTATTTTAATTCTAAAAGTTAAATAATACATAAATGGAAGTAGTGCTCATGAGCTTAATTTTTAAAAATAGAAAATCCATCAGTCCCAAAAGTTCCTTAGGAGAGGGTAGTTGTTGGGGTTGTTTTTGTGGTTGATGGGATGTTTCGTCTCCAATGAGGACACAAAATAAAAAATAGAAAATCCATCAGTCCCAAAAGTTCCTTAGGAGAGGGTAGTTGTTGGGGTTGTTTTTGTGGTTGATGGGATGTTTCGTCTCCAATGAGGACACAAAATAAAAAATAGAAAATCCATCAGTCCCAAAAGTTCCTTAGGAGAGGGTAGTTGTTGGGGTTGTTTTTGTGGTTGATGGGATGTTTCGTCTCCAATGAGGACACAAAATAAAAAATAGAAAATCCATCAGTCCCAAAAGTTCCTTAGGAGAGGGTAGTTGTTGGGGTTGTTTTTGTGGTTGATGGGATGTTTCGTCTCCAATGAGGACACAAAATAATAATATGCAACGCACATGAATAATGACCAACATTTCTATTTGTAGAGCATAAGTCAGAAAAACAAATAATTTTAGAAACAAAACAAACAGGGAAAGAAGAAAAACCTGCAAACTTGAGACTGCAAGCTCTGCCGCCAAATCAAGGTGTTCAGGATATTTCTGGTAACATAACGAACTATTATTTGAAGAGAACGATACTGTAAACAAGAGGTTATCTATTTTCAATCAAATTTAAGTTAGGGGCTTTACATTGCTCCAACCAAGAAGAAGTGCAGTCGTAAGATCACCAGTTCCCTACAAGTGCATTTGCAAAGACATGTTAATCTATAGAAAAGGATCTGGATGGGACCAATGCAATGAGAAACGAACCAATGGTTTGAGATCGATACGAATCAGGAGAAAAGCGAATAGAAATATATGATATTCAAGAAGGATCTTATATCGGAATTCAGTTAGAGATGGAAAAGGAATTTCTGGAATTAACACTTCCTACTTTATTGCCATTACTTTTCATGGGTTGAGAGAGAGAGAGACAGAGAGAGAGGAGAAGAAAGAAATCTTCTACCAACGTGTAAAGATTCTGCCTATAAATTAGCATATTCTTTTCAAGAACTTGCATAGATGCTATGAACAATAAACACTAAATCGTACCAGAAGAGAAGTCATTTTCCTACACATTCTGATAAATGACTTGCTTGATTGAGACCACTAGTTATGGTAGTTTTCTATAAGTTTCTTATCTATAGACGCACGAGGTCTCCATGCATTGTTTAAATAGAACAATAATTTCTTTTTGACATCAACCTCAGCTCAAGGAGATAAACATTGCAAGTGAAATTAGATGAGGGATTTTCATACCGTGAAATATGCAGGAATCTTGGGAATTGTGATCTTAAATTGTTCAGGAGATTGGCCCTATGACATCAAGGTTAGGATATTGCAATTAGACCAAGTGTATGCAATGCAAACCATAATAAAATATAAAATACAATAAAATTTCCAAACGTTAGCTGCTCAAACCCTAAGTAAAACATATGTTATGTTTCTTTATTCATGTAACCAGAAAAAAAAAAAAAAAAAAAGGGTTAAATCTTTCATTACCGAAATTAACTACCGCTTCCCAAGTAAAGGACCATGCATGCTGGCAACCTTCTAATCAACCGATATGCATAGAAGGAAGGGGCAACAAGGGTGTAAGAAACAAATAAGGTGGGATGAAGTGGAAGGGAAGGGAATCTCGACTAGGACAAGGACTGTAAACTTTTGCTTCACTTCAGTGAGAGCTTCCACGATGCCAAGTTTTCTTAGGGTCAAACATTTGTGGGTCTTTTTTTTATTTTAAGTCAATAACCACTGAAAGAGACATCTCTGAATAACAATCGTCCAGTCCTCAATAGATCTTTGAGCAAAACATGAATAAAAGCCTAGAAGAATGGGATGGGTTGATGCAGTGTTTAAGACTATCGGAGGTTTTTGTAACAGCCCATACCCACCGTTAGCATATATTGTCCTCTTTTGTCTATCCCTTCCAGGCTTGCTCTCAAGGTTTTAAAACGCATCTGCTAAGGAGAGATTTCCACACCTTGATAGAGAATGCATTGTTCCCCTCTCCAACCGATGTGGGATCTCACAATCCACCCCCTTCGGGACCCAACGTCCTCGCTGGCACTCATTCCCCTCTCCAATCGATGTGGGATCCCAAATCCACCCCCCTTCAGGGCCCAGCGTCTTCACTGGCACACCGCCTGGTGTCCACCCCCCTTCGATGTTTAGCCTCTTCGCTAGCACACCGCTCGGTGTCTAACTCTAATATCATTTGTAACAGTCCAAGTCCACCACAAGCAGATATTGTCCTATTCGGGCTTTCCCTTCCAGGCTTTCCCTCAAGATTTTAAAACGCGTCTGCTAAAGAGAGGTTTCTGCACCCTTATAAAGAATTGTCGTTCCCCTCTCCAACCGATGTCGGATCTCACAAATGGAGGTTTGACATTTAAGACTCCCATTTGGAGGAAGAGTGTAGCAGGTGAAGTACGCAGAGAATGAGGTTGAACCTTCCCCTCAGGGTAGCATGAAAGAAGCTTGAAGAAGGAAGACAAACCTACTATGCCGGTGCATTTTGAGTGGCTTGAATCATCTAGTGATATGATTTTTTTTCCTAGCCAAAGAACAGAAGATCCTCTTTTTGAGTTCATTGATGGACATTCGGTTTAGGGTGTTGACATGAGTTGCTGGAACCATCCACACGTCAATAAATGGAAATAAAGTATTGTCCTTTCCAATGTCATTAGTCCTTGCTCATCTTCCTTTGAAAGTCTTGACAACTCTCTTTCTTAGTTGTGAAGAATTTGTAACGTGAACCAGTGGCATCAACTCCCTACGCCATCCCTCCCTCTCTCTCCCTCCCACCTCAAAATAAAAAATAATTAAAAAAAAAATTGTTCATAAATGAGGGAAGTTGTCAACTATTGTTTCAAGAAGCAAACACAAGTGACACAGGAAAGTAACATATGCTTGGAACATCAGTTTATTACGCTATTTCAGACAGTGATGATGATACATCTGGCAATCTAACCAGGCAGTCATTTGGGTTTCATCAGGAAAAAAAAAAGGTTTATGGTTAATTAGTTTTCTCGGGCTCATGCAATTTTCTTATAGCTTTGTAAGACTAAAAACATGCACCCAAAAAACAACAGATCTCAAACTGCAAGAATTCAGTTCAATATAAAATGAAAATTTTCCACCTCATTCTTCTGATGGCTGCCAATGAGAAGAAGTTCACCGTTCATACTTATGCTTGTTATCACAACCTGAGATGTTTAACGTGACTAACACATCAGATTACAGAGATATAGATAGCACGGGAAAACAACATTTAGAATGATGTCCGACATTTACAAAAGGTTGACAGCCACAGAATGAACCGTATTTATGTTTATTAAAGGGGATAGAATTATAAATTTCAAGGTATAAGTATAACAAAGTTTTGACAGCTAGGTGTGTTATGCTAGGACAAGTTCTAATCGCCTAAAGAAGAAAATACTGCAGCTGTAAAAGTTGGAATTCTTAAAACGATAAGCACCTATTATCCGAAATTTTGTATCAACTGTGTCGAGAAAAGCCTGAAAAACAAAAGATGTTTGAAGTGCTTACAAAATAAATCCTTAACTCACTCGGTAATTATATTTTATTAAGTTATTGGTCTTATTTAAGATCACAGCTATTTTATTATAGTCCAAATCACATTGCCAAACTATGGTTATGATGCATCAATTATCTAATTTAGACAAGCATAAATGTGTCAACTGCCATCTAACATTTCTCTTGATAAGTAAAGAACGTAAGATCGAGATTCAAGAGAATCACTCCTACAAGGGTTCATTTACCTCCAGTGTCTCTCATTCATGGTAGTTGACTACTAGAGCATGCACTCGAATAAGAACTACCTAAGAACATCCACTTTTTAACAGGCCAATAGACACATTTATAATTCTTACCTTTGTAGGTCCTGCAGCATGAAGAATGTTACAAGCTTCTCTACCATCTCCCTCAGATTGGATCCTGCAAAAAGCAAGGCTTCTCAAATAACGCTATCTGAAGCAAGGAAAAAGGATGCTCAAGCACTGAATACTGCCAAGTCTTTGTCATAACTGTTGAGGTTCATTTGAATTTATTCCAGGGTTTCAAAGAAAAGATACTAATTGCTATATAGAATTAAATAGGAAAATCCAAAATATTAAGATTGATGGATGGAAGAAGGGGCCAAGTTCGAAGAATTTTCAAGAAAGAGTGTCTAATCAAATTTTGCTCAATGAAATAGATACCGCACCCCATTCTCCACTGCCAACCATACCAGTTTGCACTGTAATTTAAATTACCTTAACCCAGTCAATTGTTCAGCTTCAAATTGATTAGGAGTCAACATTGAAGCCACTGGAACAACCTAGCCATGAATTGGACTCATCAAAAAAGTTTTATAGTCAAGAACGTGGAAAAAGGGAATATAAATAGCAGATGGTTAAATGACTGTTTAACTTTGAAACGCAGGATAGGAATTTCATTTTAATGGTCAGATATTAAAGCACTGAAACATTGAAAAGTTCAATAGCCGATTGCACTAAAAAAATTAACTAAAGATAAGATTAAATGATTGAGGTATCAAGCATAAGCAGGACACAGAATGAGCTGGATTTCTCACCTTCTCACGGTACACAGATACCAGTTCTTGCGGAACATAAAGCTTCCCTTCATCACCCATCACAGGATCACATACTGGAAAAGGACACTAAATATAATGAGAACATGGTTCAATAGGTGGCTCACAAATTAATCCTTTCAACATATAACTACAAAAATTTGGTTTCTTGTTAAAACATGTAAATAAATTCCATCCATTTTAAAAAGTAAAAATCTACACAAAAGTTCCATCTAATCTTCACAATTTTGTCGGTAGCATTCTCTTACATGCTATAAAGGCAATGGGACATGAGAAATTCTGGGATTTGAATAATGAATCATCAATCAATGACCAAGATTGTCCCTTGTGAGCAAAAAAATGCATTAGAAAATTATAATCCTCAGAGCTTCTTCTTCTTCTCCTTTTCTCTCTCTTTTGATTTTGATAAAAATATTTTCCTTGTAGCTTACTACTTCTAGGATACCAAGAATTCATACATTTACCAAAACATATATATGGATAAGGAGAAAAGATAATAAAGCATAAGGAATTTGAATCTAACTGACCATATGTTAACTGAGGGTTCACTGAGCGAAGCTTTTCAACAACTTTTAACACTGTGTTGAGGAAAGAAACGGAACCAATATAACCTGCACAATCCATAAGTAAATATTATAACAAAACTCACACTGGCTGAAAAATAAGAATAATAAATTCTACTGTATGCATTTGCAGGATCTTTATACTTAAAGATGGCAATAGTTTAGCATAATTCTCAATGTCTATGAGACATATTTCTGCTTTTCTGCTTTTCTGCCTTGCTATCATGAAGCGACATGGAATTCATTGGTAAAGATTTATATCGTAAAGTTACCAAATTATACTGAACACCAAGTCATTTAATGAAAAACTAGAGTACCTGTTAACAAATGAGTATAGTACAACAACTCATTTTCTTCGAGGCCTTCAATTAAGTCCCATAATTGTCCTCCATTCAAAACTTGGCCCTTGAAAGTCGGATATCCTGTTTTATTTTCAAAACGAACCATAATCCACTTTCACTAACACTACGAAATCAAACCAGGACTTATGCATAATGACAAAAAGCATCGCACCGTATATTAGGCCTCAGAGTTCTGAGACCATTTGAATGAAGAAATAGAATCAGCTTGCCTGTGTGGTTTGAGAACTGCACGGAATTTATTGGATCTACATCATAGCCCAATAGTTGGAGAGGGAAAACAGCTGATTTGTTCCCGACATATCCCTACGGCAGAACACAAGCGAACAATTCATTTAACTCAAACTAATGGAATGGAAATAAAGACAACCAAGAACTAGTACAAATAAACAATCGAAGTCAACTCTCTCCAAAACACAACACTCCTAACAAAAACATCAACTCCAGCGATACAAACTCACCAAAAAAACTGAAAGAAACTTCTGCAGAAACCTAATAGAGGCAACCAAAACAAGCTGACTTTCAAATTTATGAATAGTTAAGGGATCCTTCGGAATTATTAATATCGATTTCAACCAAAAACAATCCGCAACCGTCGAAAACAATTGAACAAACCTGAACAGTGTGGGATTGAATACTGAGAACTCGACCAGTCGCCGACGGCAGAGCTAACGAGAGAATTGGCGGCGTCATTTGCTGTTCCGGAAGGTCCGGAGAACTCGATTATTGATTCAATTACACGAAACAAAATGCGTCAAACAAGAGATAGCTGCAGGAAAATGCGAGTTGAGAGAAACTGAAACTGCAAGTTAATGCTCAACTGCAACAATAGAGGAAAATTGGGGAACGTAAATCAATTACGGTGGCTGGAAATTTATAGGAGAAAGAACCGATGATTAAAATTACGAAAATACCACTGCCCGATGCTCTGGTCGTCGAAATGCCGTGAAATTACGTGTGGGAACACCATCTATATTAAGATACCATTTGTCTGAATTTTTTAATTTAAAAAACTTATAAATTTATTCTCAATTTTCAAATTTTTAAAATTTATTAAAGTTTTATAGTTTTGACCAAAATATATATATATATATATATATATATTAACTAAAAATAACTCTTCAAATTTATAATTCATATAATTATCTTAATTTAATTCTATAATCTCGTAATTATTGAACATCTCAATTTTAAATTTTTGTAAAAAATCACAGCTCGATTTTGTTTTATATATAAAAAAATTATGATGTTTAAAAATCGTAACCTTAATAAACGTACTACTTTATTCTAAGTCTCGAATTTTTAGAATTTAAATTATTTGGAGATATAATTTTTTGAAATATTATTTTTAACATCAATTAATTTTTAAACTATTATTCATAGAAATTTATTAGCATTTTAGATAAATAAATAAATAAATATATATATATATATATATATATATATATATATTATGTTTTTTTTTTTAATTCTAAAGAATATTAGACTTGATGTTAATTATTTTTATTTTTATTTTTTTATTTAAAAAAAAAAAAAAAAAAAAAAAAAAAAAAAAAAAAAAAAAANTTTGGGAATGGGTGTGGACTTTCCAGACAAGCCGCCCGAATGAAGCGGAAGAAATGGTCGGAGCAAGAAGAAGAAACGCTTCTTTCCAAATACTCGGAGCTTCTCAACTGTGGAACCCTAGCCAAGCTCAAGACTCGTGAGAAGAAGTTCAAGCCCATCGCTGACCATGTCAATTCCGTTCACCATCTTCACGATCCTCTCAGCTTCCCCTTTCGCTGGTCATGGCGGGACGTCTCAATCAAGGTCCAGAACATGCGCCATCAATACCTAGGCGTCAAGCAGAAGATTAGGGTTTCCGATGACGATTTCAATTGGAAGGACGGTGAGAATCACTGGCAGAATTTCATGAAATACAAGGAGGTTTTCGGAGATTTCCCTCTCGATTTGAAGGGGAAGAGGCTGGTGTTTGGTAATGCCGCTGCTGTTGGTTTCGATGGTAGCGAGGATTCGGAATTCGGAATTGGAGTGGATTCTGATTATTTGGAGGAGGAAGAAGAGGAAGAGGAGGAGGAAGAGGATGAAGATCTGAAAGCGAGGGAACACGACGGCGCGAAAGACGATGGCGGTGGTCGTGAGGCGGTGGAAGCAGTTGGAAACGAGGGGAAACGCAGCGGATTTGGCGAAATCGCGATTTCGGAGATGAGAAAATCGAAGAAGGATTCTGGATTGAACAGGCGATTGGGAATGGTAGCGATGCGAGTTTTGGAATTGAGAGACATGGCAGCGAAGAGGGAAGAACAGAGAAGAGAGAGAGCATTCAGAAGGGAGAAAAACGAAGGTGAAAGAGAAGAAAAGATGAATAACACAGAGCTGAAGAAGGAGAAACTGATGAACGAAAAGGAAGAACAATTGGACAACAGAGAGCTAGAGCTTGAAGAGAGAGAGCTTCAATGGCGGCAAAGAGAATTTGAGAACAGTATGAGAATGGAAAGGGAATTTGAGGAAGAAAGAAGAAAGAGGCTGAGAATGGAAGAGAAAATGGAAGAAGAAGAGATGGAATGGAGAGAACGGATGGTAGAAATGCAAATCGAACATGAGAAACAGATGATGCAAATGCAAGCCGACGCATTTCAGAATCAAATGCAGATTTTGGGGGTAATTGCAAGGCTTCTCTGCCAGTATTTTGGCTCTGCAAATGACGGATTGGGGGCTTTGCCATCTCAAGTTCTGCAGAACTTGCAACATCCTGGGGAATTGGATGACAATGGGAAGCCAGATGCCAATTCACCTTCTGAATTCTTGTGAAGGTAACATTACATAAACTTCCATTAACTGTGAATTGTTCTTTGCTGAGTTTCATGAAGTAGGATTTGTGAATTGTTCTTTGCTGGAGGGATTTTGTTACGTTTAGCTTATGATCTGTGTTAAGAGTATAATAGAAACTGAGACTATCTAGTATCCTCTTCGATTCTATCTATATTGTGTAAATCCTTACCCGGGTCGAGAGCGATTCATCGAAAACTTAGAAAGATTTGAACTCTACTATAATTGTTGTTACTTTGTGCTACTATGAAATAATGTTCGATGATGTGATACAATCTTAATCTTGAGCGTGTTATAGATAGATTGTGAAGTTGTCTTTTGAGCTACATTTATAAGAGTCATAGTTACGATTGATCTAAGGCTTCTAACTTCCAATCCCCAAAATCACATAAACAAGATGAAGTTAAATGATACCATGAATTTGCAGGTATTTCACCCATGTATTGCTAGGATCATCTTCATCTTCTCCATTTGGAGGACCCTACTAAGACTTTGTTGATTCCTCTATTATACATACATACATATATATATATACATATATATATATATATATGTATATGTGTGTGTGTGTGTATTTAACTATTTGAGCGATGAAATTACTTATTTTATATTAAAAATGTATAAAAATGAGAGATTTTTTCATTTTAAGTTGATGTTTAAGAATAAATAAGAGAAGCTTTAGATATTGAAAAATGAAAAAGCAAGTAAAAAAAAATGAGAAATTGAGAAATTAAAATAGAGGAGAGAAGACAGGAAGAGAGTGATCATTTATAAAGTTTAAAAACCCTAAATCCATATATTAGTTTCTTAAACATTATTTTTAAAGTTTAAAATATGAATGTAATTTTTAAAAATTAATAATATTTTTTAAACAAAATATTTTTCCAACTTCCGTACAAGTTTAGAAATATTTTTAAAAATAAAATATAAAGTTGATTAATAATTTCTATAATTTAATTTAATTTATGTTAAAGATACGATAAATGATTTTTTTTTAAATTTAAGAGTCTAATAATTATTTTCTCTAAAAAAATAATTATGCACGTGCAAGGGTTTCAACTTTAAAACAATATTAAATATTATAAAAAATTTTATTCAAAACCTAGTGCTAATTTATTCACGTGTGTGTGTGTATATATATATATATATATAACTAATGTATAATTGAAAATTATCTCCCACATTTAATATAAAATATTTTAAACATAAACTTGTACCCCTCAATATCTCTCTCCATCCATATCCAATAATAATAATTAATATAATGATAATAATATGTCTCTATTTTCCAACATTTTATCTCATAATTTTAAATTTAGGTTTGAATTTCCACTTATTGTTGACAAAAATCATTATTATTTTTATTCCAAAACTATAAATAAATCTATAAAAATAAATAAATAAAACCCCCCACGTTATGACAAAATTCCTATAATTTGATCATTTCAACCTTTATTTATTTATTTATTTATTTATTTATTTATTTATTTATTTATTGGTATAGCCATTGCCTCCCTCTTAGAGGGTGGAGAAAAAATATATATTGAGGGTCGGACGACCCTTGATAAGGATTAAATTACATTTTAAAATACATTTTTTACTAAATATATCAATTTTCTTTTAATTATTTTGGGTGGTGTTTTAATTACAAAATTCAAACTTTTTCAAAATTTCCAATTTTACCCCTAATATATAACAACGACTTTTAAAACGTGTCGATTAGGAGGAGATTTCAACACCCTTATAAAGAACGCTTCTTCCCCTTCAACCGATGTGGGATCTCACAATCCACCCCCTTAGGGGCCCAATGTTCTCGTTGACACATCGCCCGGTGTTTGCCTCTGATACCATTCGTAAGAGACCAAGCTCATCGCTAGCAGATATTGTCCATTTTGACCCGTTATACCGTCAGTCTCACAGTTGTTAAAACGCGTATGTGAGGGAGAGGTTTCCACACTTTTATAAGAAATATTTCGTTCCCCTCTTCAATCGACATGGGATCTCACAATCCTCGACTCTCAGGTATATTATAGAACTCAAAACGATATCATTACCATCAATAAACCCACTTTTTAGGTCAAATGAGAGAGAGAGAGAGAGAGACTAATTAAACTATTCCATTGCTACCACCACACCATTATAAATATATCCATTGAGTTAATACTCCAAACATAGCAGCTTTCAAAGATGGGAAATGCTATGGGAAGAGGATCAAGAAGAAGCAAGAGAACAGCAAAAGTGATGAAAATCAATGGCGAAACCTTCAAGATAAGAACACCAACCACAGCCTCCCAAGTCACCACCCACCATCCAAATCACCTCCTCTATGACTCCCAATCCATCACCCAACTCGGCCTCCGAGCCAAGCCTTTGGACCCTCATCACCAGCTCAAACCTAAGACCCTCTACTTCCTCCTCCACCTGCCCCCTCTCCCCGGTAGCCATCGCCCCTTGTCGCGTGTGCGCTCCGACCTTTGCTCGTCTGCCTCCGACCGCCTCGAGTGTCTTATGCTCTCTCGTCGATCGCTCTCCGACCTCCAATCCTTTCGGTTGGATCCCGATGGGATGTCGACTGCCTCTCGCCCTACTGGACCCGTGCAGATCAAGCTTCGAGTGCCGAGGGAAGAATTTGAGAGGCTGATGAAGGAAAGTAAGAGCAAGGTAGAGGCAGTGGAGAGGATTGTCGACTTGTGGAAAACGGGTGGCATGTGTAGTGGTCAAGCGCGTGAGGTGCGTTTTCTAGCCGTTCTCGATGATAAAATTCTAATAGCTTTTTGAATTTGCATATACAAACAAATTGGGTTGGGTTTAAGAAATCTTTTAAACTAACTCTAGTTAGGTTGATGACAACAACTCTGAGTTCACAAATTAATCCTCGATTTTTGGGTTTTCTTTTTTTTTAATCATTTAAAAATATTTTACTTAACCACCGTACATGTTAGGTAATCTGGGTTGGTCAACCGGAAAATATTTTGAGATAGTTAGGTTGATGACCCGAACCAACTGTAATATTTCAACTCCAAAATTGAACCCGAAACCTTTATGATAGGTAATCTAGATTGATCATATTCTCCAATCATTTAAACACCCCTAAAAATTCATATTCTTTCGGCGTATTCTCTACTCTTCCAAATAAATTTTTTCTATTAAAAAAAATAATAATACGCTTTATCAAGGAAAAGAAAAAAAAAAGTTTGAGTTGTATATATATATATATATATATTGGTATTTTAAAGTACTTTTTATATCTTAATTAAATTTCAAGACAATAGTTAATTTATTTTTTTTAGATTACATTAATTTAAAAATAATTTATAAAGCATGCGTATATATTTATATAATAAAAGATTAAAGTAAATAAAAAATAATTTAAATAAATAAAAAAAAGAGTGGGGGTGGGTATGAGTTTATATTTGACTTACAAAATAAATATATATTTGTTGACTTTGATTAAAAAAAATAAAAAAAAACTTAATAAAAGGGTTTTAGTAAATAATAAATATAATTGAAAAAAAAAAGTCAAAAGTAAATAAAGAACACAAAAATCTATAGTGCTTAGTTGGGGACACATCTTTTATAATTTAAAATATTTATTATTATTATTATTATTATTATTATTTCGGGAAATGAATAGGGAAAATGTTGACGAGGCAATAATATATATTATTTTTTTAAGACAATATAGTATGGAGAGCTTAAGTTCCACTTGATATATATATATATATATATATATATATATATATATATATATAAATAGCATTTGTAAATTTATTTTTAAAAAATAAAATAATTAATCCTTTTGAAATATAAATTAATAATTGTTTCTTAAACCCTAAATATTTGCAGAAAAGAGTGAGCTTCGTGAAACAATGAAGAGGATGGTTCTGCACAATGGCAATGCATTGACCTTTCATTTTGGCTCTCTCTCTCTCTAATGTATAGAATGAGTTCGTGTATTCTCGTTCTAGGAATTGATCGATATGAATAGAATACGATTGATTTGGTCTCAGTTTACGGCTGATAATTATTTGAGAAGCTTGTAATTATTAATTTGGACGGGCTATAGTTCATTAGTACAGTGTATTTCTAATAACTGAGTCGTTGTGTTCGGGTGTGAGGACCCTTTGTCCCATGAACAGTTCAATGTACTTATTAGACCCTGAAATGTTGAGCACGACGTACTTCTCTCGAGATTTAAAATCGAACTTCTCTTCAAAAAGATAGAAATAATTCCGGTGAGGTCGGATGTAAATTCAATTAATCAAATTTAAATATTATAATTAAATAGTTAGGAGTTTCAAAAATTAATTATTTTAACCCATAATTTTTCCAACTTCTTACCTGCACTCATTTATACACATCTTAGGCCTTAATCAAATGTCCACATTATCCCTGTTACTCCATTTATTTCATGCCTTGACAATTTATCCAATTAAAAAGTTAAAAAAACGACGAAATAATGGCTCGAGAGAAAAAAATATTTGAACGTTTTTTTTTAATAAATAAATGTCTCAAATTCGAACCATGTATCTAAATTCAAAGGATTTCTTCGACGTTATAAGTAGAAATTATTTAATATGACCAATCTTATATAATATTAATATTAAAATTTATTAAAAAAAAGCAACATAAATTTAATATTTTTTTATAATTTAATTTCTAAACTCAATTTAAATTTATTTGGTTAAAAACTTCTCTTCAAATTTGCTAATACTTCTCCAAACTTTTTTTATAATCACTTTATTATAATTTTTTTAAATAAATTTATAAACCTAATTTTATTTTATTTTATATGGAATGGATTTTTTTTCTAATATATATTTAAAAAAAAAAAAAAAATCAAAGACCGATCAAAAGTTCAGAAACCATGTAATTTTCCAAGACTAGAAAAAAAAAAAAAAAAAAAAAAAAAAAAAAAAAAAANAAAAAAAAAAAAAAAAAAAAAAAAAAAAAAAAAAAAAAAAGCCAGTTGATCGAAATAACAAAAATCATTGCAGAAAATGAAGAAACTTAAGCTTTCATCAATGGAAACGAACAAAAATCAGTGCGAGAGAATAAGAAGAAGAAGAAGAAGATACAGTAAATTCACAATCACGATAAAGTTAATTAAACCGCGAAATCCTTTTATCCAACGGATTTAAACTCCCTCTTCGAATCACACAACAAATTACCATCAGAATCATAATCAATTTTGCCTGAAAATTCAAGCGGACGACACCGTTCGCCTCTGATAATCGTCTTCCTCCAAACCTCATCATCATAATCATCTCCACTCAAATCAAAACCTCCTCCTCCTCCTCCTCCTCCTCCTCCTCCTTCATCTTCATCCGCCGCCTCGACTTTCCGCCACGAAATCATCTTCGCGATGGAAATCGCTCGAGAACTGATGTTACTGTTAACCTTCGCCACAAAGTTCCTCGGCTGCAATAGGTTCGGTTTCTTCGATTTTCTCGAGGAAGTGCAGAGAAAAATCACGAGCGCGAAGATAGAGAGCACTGCGATTGAAGCGATGAGCGATGCTGAGGAAAATGGAAGATGATAAGAGTGATTCGAAAAGCTTGGGAACGGCTTGGCCATGGCGGACGGCAAAAACAGAGGAAAATGAGGGTTTGTTGAGTGAAGCGAATTGAGGGCAGGGCTTTTTATGCTCCTCTGAACTTATCCCACCGATTCGGTCGGCCCAAGCCGCATTTCATCCACTTTTTTATTTATTTATTTTGACTTTAATTTAATTTAAGTATATTTTAATTATATCATGACGAAGAAAATAAAAAATTTAAATCATATTAGTAATTAGAAAGTAAAATTTCTATTTATTAATTTAAAAATATTTTATACATATTCATCGACATCCACATCCACATTATGCACGTGAGAATGGGATAAATCACACCAAATTTTTTTCAGAGGATTGAATAAACGATCGAACTAATACTTACGCCACTGATCAGCCAAAAATGGGCCCGATAACAATTTGACAACTACAACACTTCGAGCAATATATATTATCTTCAAATTTTATTCTCGATTTTATAGACATTATGGTGAAATTACAAATTTACCCTTCTATTTAAATTTAAATTTTATTAATTTCCTACCATTTACCAGCTATTTAAAAAAAATTATTAAATATGAGGTGAATTAGTTTATGAAAGCAATTTGAAACATTATTTGAAGAAGAGGTGTATCTATGGCAAGCCTAGACTTTATAATTTTGTCCAATCATGCAATTTATTTTTGTCACATGCGTTACATTATTACTATATTTGAGATGTGTATAAGTTAACCAAATTAATTGCAAAAACTACATAAAACAATAATGTAATATTGACGGTTACAATTAAATATGACACACGTTCCTTAAAACATAGCGTTTATTGCACATTATAGCTTATTTGTTTGCCATTATGTTCTCGACCTTAAACTTATATCAAAATTAATTAGCATTTGATTGATTGATTAACTTATTATATCATCATTTGATTATTAATATAGTTAATAAAGATTATATATATTCATAATTCAAAGTCGTAAATAAAACATCTTGAAAAAATATTTTAATTTTAATATTTGATAAAATTAAAATTATGACTTTAATAAGTTTTTATAACTTTTTGCATTATAAAAAATAATGATTATAGTGTAATAAAAACAAAACTAGAATGATAGGATGAATTGAGTGGAATTGAAGGCAGTGGAGTACGTGGCGAATGGTAAATGGAGGTGATGTAAAGTAGGCTGTCACCATAGTTTACCAGTTAAAAGTTGACTTTGACTATTTGACTTGGGTCAGTCAATTTGGCTGTTTGTAAAGTTTCATGCCACTTCAGACTTTTCACATTAAAAATATATATTTTCTTTTATATATATATCGATATTTTTTACTTTAATGAATTTTAAAATATATAGATTTGTGATTTTTTGGACATTTTATTTTTTAGAAAATAAATAGATAAACTAAAAAACACATAATTAACAATATTAACGATAATAACAGCTTAAATTAATAATTTAAAATTTAAAGAATAACGGAAACATTTAAATTTTTTAAAGTAAACTGACCTTTTTTGCAGTTTACTATTTAAAATTTTATGTATATCTTAATCAGTTGAACTGTTAATGAATAATTTTTTTAATTAAAAAATTAAAAGAAAAAATGTCGTTATATATATATATATATCTATATTTTTCTTTTTTTTTTACTTTAATTGCAATATCAAATATTTATTTAAAATATTTAATAAACTTCAATTTTTTAAATTTGTGGATCGCGTATGGTTGATATGTCATTAATGGTGTAATACGTATCAAACATTTTTTATATGTTATGAAGTCGTGTGATCATATATTCTATAACTATTTTTAAGGGATTTTCTAATAACGTTTTAATTATTTTGGTCTCGAGTTGTTTATAGTGTTTTCATAATCCTTTTTCGAGTTTTGAACTAATAATAACATGTGGGTCTACAGAAATTAAATGATTATGGGTAACACCAAATTTGAGTATGTCTGTATGTTTTTATTTTATTTTATATTCTATTATTAGAGTAGCAAGTTGTAATAATAATGGTTATAAATGAACAATAAATTAAAATACTTAGTTTGGAAAAAAAAAATTATAGGTTAAATTAATAAATTCATCCATTTTAAACTTTAATTTTTTTTTAATAATATCTTTAAACTTTAAAAGAATTTCAAAAATATCATGATAATTAGTTTTAAATGGAAGTCGTTAGTATCTATTTAAAAAATATCTTTAAATTTTTAATAATATTTAAGAAAAATATCACTTTTAAAAAATTTCCTTTAATACCCTTTTAATTTTTTTTAAAAAAATTCGAAAATATATTTACAGTTTCTGTATTTTATAGACATTAACAAATTTTACTTCTATTAAAAAAGTTATCAAAAAAATTATTACCATCCATTTTTAACCAAATTTTTTAAATTTTGAGAGTATTTTTAAAATAAAATATTAATTATTCCAATTCAAAATTTTTTTTTTAAAAGTTTAAGGGCTTAAAACTTTTTAAAAAATTCAAAGTATTTTGTTAGACAAAATAATAATAATAAAAAAGATATTTTTATTAATTTAGCAAAAAAATATATTATATAAACTAAAAACTCCAACCATAATTTTTTTTCCTCAAATCTATTATTATAGTAGCCAGTTGTAACAATAATATAGATTGTTATAAATGAGCAATAAATTAAAATAGTAAACATAAAAAAGAAAATGAATTAATTTAAAAAAAAAAAAAAAAAAAAAAAAAAAAAAAAAAAAAAAAAAAAAAAAAAAAAAAAAAAANCCCATAGAATTTAAGAACATGGGAACAGGATGAGTCTACTTGGGAATTTCATTATAATTAAATATTGGTATTATATTAAACTAACCAATTAATTAGTGAAAAGCAAACGACGTGGCTACCGATCCTACCGTTCAAGCATACATTGATCAATAATTTGTGGGTGTCTATGAATTGGGCTCGTCTTAAACCAACCAAAAATATATTGGGCCATACCTTAGGCCCATTTTGAGCGTATATTGGGCCATGCCTTAGGCCCATTATTTTAAAAGGATTTATTTTAAATTAGAAACTTTTTTTAAATGGATTAAATAATAAAAATAAAATGAAATAAAAATGTTATTATAACAGCCGATATTATCCTCTTTAAATTTTTAAAACACGTCTACTAGAGAGAAGTTTTTGCACTTTTATAAAAAATGTTTCGCTTTCCTCTCAGACGGACATGAGATAATTTTTCATAAATAAAGAAATTTGAAGGGGAAAATAATTAGGTGGGGATGAGCCCACCACATTTACAACACCCACATGCAATTCACTATCCAAACCCTTTCAATAATTCTCATTATATTTTTCTAATATATTTTTTAAAATATTTAATAATAAATTATCACAAATTCAATGTGTCCTAATTTTTCTCGTATTTTTTTAAAATTCAGAGAATAAATAAATAAAATAAAAAGGTGCAAAAAGACAAAATTGTCCTTCCCGTTCCCACTATTTGCAAGTACAGCCCAACTACATTCTTCATTAAATCTCCTCTCTCTGCAAACACAATCCTCATTGGTTTCAGAGAGCTTTATACACCTAAAAATGGCGCCTTCCGCCGCCATTTTTCTCTCTCTTCTCCTTTCCTTCATACAAACCTCTCCGCCGATATCGGCCAGTCCGCTCGATCCCGACGCGGAGATAAATTGTGGCTCAACCACCCCTTGTTCCAACCCATCTGTTAGGCAATTGCAGCCATCGCCACCGCTACCACCACCACCGTTGCCGCCTCCGAGGTTTACTTATACGACATTGTCGTCTCCACCACCGCCTCCGAGGTTTGTTTACACGATGGGCGTTCCCAGTGACCTATACCAGAATGATGAAAAGAACCGTTGGTATTACTTCTCCGGCGCGGTCGGGAAGCCGCCAGCCATGGCGGCGCTGGTGGTGGTGGGCCTTGCCTGTGGAGCTTTGGATCTCATGGTGTTTGGTAAGTGGTAAAGGATGAATAGAAATATAGAGTAACTTAATGTATTAAGTTTGGTATATATATATATATATATTTGTTTTGTGATGTTATTTTAATTAATTTTCGAAAAACATTTTAAAAAGGGCAAAATGGTCAGATCCTATTAATACAAGAAATATAAAGAGTACAATCACTTTATTTTCATTTTTTGGCTGACTATAATAATTAATGATTATTCCAATATACAAAAAAAAAAAAAAAAAAAAAAAAAAAAAAAAAAAAAAAAAAAAAAAAAAAAAAAAANAAAAAAAAAAAAAAAAAAAAAAAAAAAAAAAAAGGACTTTAGTCATAAATATGAAATCCCCAAACATTAAGCTATTTACTTCAATATGAACTGGTGTGGCAATTTGATTAAAAATGTTGTGAAATTTCTCAACTGATTTCAAAATTGTGAGGAAGCTGTAATGGTAACCCTTGTTCGAGTCAATTGACTTCAATCTCCAATCACGGATGGGTTACTCGAGTCCAATGCTTTAATTGTCACACGACGCCACATTGCAGTGTCGGGATCGAACCTTAACTCCCATGTAGGCCAATAATGTAAATTTTGCTTCAGTGTTAGAACACGAGGCTTCCCGTTGAGGTGGACGGTCCTCACACGGACGAATTGCTCATGTTCTAGTTCCTGATCAACATAGAAAAGAATCACTGATAAGCTTCTTGATCAAAATGTGAAGAAATTGTACAAAAATGATAGCCTTACTCGTGAAAAAAATTACAATACAAAAAGGAAGGAGTTTAGTTCGAGGGTGGTTCGATGGATTGAAACTTAATCCGATGGTTGCAAGTGATGAAATTCTTGATTGCCTCAAGAGTCCCACTTTGTTTGAATTCAATATAACTCTCCAACCGCATCGGTTGAAGAGGGGAATGAAGCATTCCTTATAAGGGTGTAAAAACCTCTCTCTAACATACGCATTTTAAAATCCGTAAGGCTGGCGACAATATGTAGCGGGCCAAAGCAAACATGGAGAAGAGAACAAAACATTTCTTATAAAGGTGTGGGAACCTCTCCCTAACAAACGCGTTTTATAAACCATGAGGCTGGCGGCGATACGTAATGGCCAAAACAGACATGAAGAGGGGAACGAAACACTCCTTATAAGGGCGTGGAAACCTCTCCCTAACAGATGCGTTTTAAAAACCGTGAGGCTAGCGGCGATACGTAACGAGCCAAAAGCGGACAATATCTGCTAATAGTGGGCTTGGACTATTACATGCAACCTCCCCTCTCTCGAGCGCTCACACTCGAGCCTAAACCACCAAACCATGTCTATCTTCATCCTTCTAGCAAGATGAATAGAGTGAAAAAAGATAGCTAAATGGTATTGTTGAGCTTATCGCCATTTTGCCACCCAACAAATTAAGTCGATACCGATACAATGTGTCACCGCTATGCTCTATCTAACAGGTGCTCAAAGAATATTCTATGTCCAACAATGATTGCAATGATTGGGAAGGGGCTGTGGCAGTCATTATCCATTTACTTAGTGACCAAAATGAATTCAAACGAAGAAATCATACCTTAGTGACATTAACAAAAGTCTCTAAATCAGGAGTTAGCTTCCCATTTACTTCAACTATCCATTGAAGAGCATAAAGACCATATCTATGAACTGGACTCCCATGACACCACCTGGAAAAGAGACGAGGCCACACACGGAGCAAATATGCTTTTAAAATAATCACGACAATCAATATATAAAAGCTGACTCGGGTATTACGACCTAATTTGGAATCAGTACACCGTACCTTGCTACATACACACCATGACCTTCTTCAGGAAGAAATCCGAGAGCACGCACTGCGGGATGAGGATCTTGAACAATGCAACCGCACCAATTTATTACACGGGTTGTGCCATTCCCATCTCGTACATCCGTCCCAACAAGTAGATCAATTTCGTGCCCCTGAAATGCCATGGTAACCATATAAAATTTAGTAATATCTGTTCAAGCATAATATCATAAACGCTATTGGTCTCGACACTATTTCTCTTTCCCCACCCGACTCGGACGACCAGTTTATAAGAAACAGTGAAGGCATATCTTTTGGCTCACCTGCCGGAAAATAGTCATGTCAAGTTTTCCATCAGTGCTATTAATTCTGTCTAGTTCTTGGCAAGCATTTTCTATGTCATAGAAGCATGTTATTGGCTGTTTATTTATCGCCAAGACCATATCTCCTTGCTCTAGTAGATTTTCAGCCTTTGATCCAGCTAAACAACCTTTAACTCGTAAAACCTGCCGCCTGATTGGATCTTTCTTAACAAGAGCCTTGAATGAAGGTTAAGGAACAGTGAGATAGCAAACAAATCGCGATAATATAAACAATATTATCTATTGATAACAAATGCCAAAAGTAACCACCGAGCACTCGAGTTGTATAACATAATTCAGATTTCAGATCGAGAAAAATGGAGTATAGAGGGAGTTCATCACCACATTCAAAGTACATTGTGAGATCTCACATTGGTTGGAGAGGAGAACGAAATGCCCTTTATAAGGGTGTGGAAACCTTTCCCTAGCAGATGCGTTTTAAAAACCTTGAAGGGAAGCCCGAAAGAGAAAGCCCAAAGAGGACAATATCTGCTAGCAATGGGCTTAGGCTGTTACAAATGGTATCAGAGCCAAACACTAAGTGACGTGCCAGCGAGGAGATTGAGCCCCAAAGGGGGGTGGACACGAGGCGGTGTGCCAGCAAGGACACTAAGCCCCGAAGAGGGTGGATTGGGGGTCCCACATTGATTGGAGAAGGGAACGAATGCCATGAGATCCCACATTGGTTGGGAAGGAGAACCAAACACTCTTTATAAGGGTGTGGAAACCTCTCCCTAGCAGACACGTTTTAAAAACCTTGAGGGGAAAGCCCAAAGAGGACAATATAGGTTAGCAGTAGGCTTGGGCCATTACATACATAATCCTGATTATTGTTGGAAGTACGATCTTTACGTTTAAGGATGGATATAAAGATATTAATTCATTGTAAATAAAAAATATGTCCCTAACTAAGTTCACTTAGAAAGATGTACATCCAGCATAATCACCATGCTTAGAAAGTTAAACTTGACCATACTAGAAGAATACCTGCACCCATTCATCGCTAAGTCCGAAACTTCTGGCCTTTGAGAGTAGAGTTGGATAAAGTTCAACTTCCAAAATTCTAACCAAGGGCATTGGCCTTTTCACTCCATTTATTAGAAGAGGAGGTCCATTTGCCCCAGAAAGAATTTTGTCAAGGACTTGGCTGATGGTGTATATAGGAATACCTCTTACAAACTGATGATCTTCTGACGAGCTGCAACCGAACTTGAGCTGCATACGTGATCCAAGGTGTAAGCCACGTTCAACGACAAAGTTTGGTTTAGAGGAGAAACTTACTAACCTGAGTAGAAAAACTTCCCCAAATAGCTTGGACCCTCCCATGCTCATCTGTGAGCACTCCCGAAAAAGTACTACCAAAATCTGACATAAAATTATAATCATAAGACATCTTGATGTTATAATTGATGGTTTACTACTTACGTCGTAAAAGCTTCATTTACCAGTGTCGAGCTCAATTACTTCCATATTAGTAGCTCTGTATCGCGGAGAATCAGCAGAGCCAATATTTAATGCAGCACAAGGATTGGTTACAATTGATTTTCTGGAAGTTGCTTGCAGACTTCTACTTAATCCAACGAGATAGACTGAATCACCACGCCGTAATGCAGGCTCTGTTCAGGAAGAGTAAAGAGTTTCTTACTTGGTAAAAATAAAATTAAACAAAAGACAAACTATTGTAAAACACAGTCAATGAACAGAATGGAAATGGAGCTTTTTCATCTGACGCAGAATGTCCAGGCCACCTATTCGTTTTTTGTTCCTTTACTTATCGTTCAAGATATCTATGCCGACTGTTTACGGTTGGTGTTGGGTTACGTCTTACAATGTTCATGATCTCCTAGAATCCATCTCCAAAGAAGCTCTTGTGGCTGGCTAACGACATGATTTTATGGACGCGTTGGCGTGAGAGAAATGGAAGGATTTCCAAAGATACAGTCTCACTTTTGATAGTTTTATGGATTTGGTTGTCTTTAATGCAAGTTATTGGTGTAAATCTAAAAACCCTTTT
Organism: Cucurbita pepo subsp. pepo; assembly: GCF_002806865.2. NCBI lineage: Eukaryota > Viridiplantae > Streptophyta > Magnoliopsida > Cucurbitales > Cucurbitaceae > Cucurbita > Cucurbita pepo. The sequence continues at coordinate 12,581,861 of NC_036639.1, read as the reverse complement.
AACAATAATAATCTTCCATTTTTATGTTCTAACAGGGGATCTTTCATGTAGTTCACCTTTTGGTGTGTTTACACACAAAAAAACTTCGTGATAACATTAGGTAGTCAAAGAAAGAAAACAATACCGGGAAGTAATTTTGCAGCCTGAACTGCCGAGGCACCAACAGATCCAAGAGAAGAGGGGTCATATGCAACAAGAGCATAGTTATGAACAGGATGCAAGAAGACCACCTGCAAGAAAATAAGTGAAAATGGAGAGCTATTTTGAAGTACGGTAAAAGAATCACAGTTCGTGATTGTTGGCATAATTGACATAGACTACAAAATATTTACCTCCCCTGGAATCTCTATCGGAAAGGCGGCAAAAGATAGCATGATATCACAAGATGATATCGCAACGGTATTCTTGTCCACGGCAACAAGTCCCATGCTGTGAGAGTGGTATATTATAACACCTGTCCCAAAAAAATGTTGTGAATGAACACCATCAAGCATACATGATGGTGGCACATGAACCTGCAGGGTGATGAAAAAATCATTTTGTTTTAAGACAACGAATGTTTATTTAACCGAACACGATATACAATGAACGAAGGAAAACCTAAATGGAGAAAGTAAAAAAAAAAACGAGGGTCATAAGATGAATGCTTCATCATTACATACAAGTATTGCAATATTACCTACCTTTGGTGATGCATTGCATCTCTCGTACATCATTTCATTTCACCAAAAATTTCTTTATTCAGAAAAAGCATTGCAATATTACCTCAAACATCACAAGAGTGGGCTCTATAATATGTTCAGGAAATGAAGCATTAGCTGCAACAGCTGCCACTGTTCCCCCTTGATAGTCGCGTAAAACTGCAGTTTGCGTAGCTGTTGCATCTTCCAAGATGGTCTCTTGAGTTTCGAGAAAAGAACTGTCAGCAATGTTTCCATCAGTCAATCGATCATCTTCCACTCTTCGTTTCTTAGTTCCAGCATCAGATCTATCTTGAGAACGTGCCTCCTCTGACACGTGTTCAAAATTGGTTTCCATACTAACTACGCCATCAATTATTTCAGGGTTGTTCACTTGATGCACATGTCTTATATGAGAAGAATCATCATTGAGTAAAACTGATTGGTTCATATAACCTTCTCCCACATTAGTCATTGGAGAAGACTGCAAATGAACGTGAGGTTGAATAGCCGGCTTGGCTATCCACAAACCAGTACTATCATCACGAACATATATTTGAGGAGGGGCGTACCATTCATGATTATCGACGGTGACTAGGACAGACTGCGGGTATCAAAAGAGGAAATAACAAATTGATCAGAATTCCAGAAGGAGAACAGTATGCATTAATGCATAAGAAAAGAATCAAAGGTTCTTTAAATATAAACTTGACAATGCAAAGGTGAACTTAAAATAAGAGAATTCATCTATGAAGAAGCAACAACAAAGAGGACCTTATAATTTTACATAGAAATTGGAACAATGAGGCTTTTTAGTTATTCATCTTTGATTATTTTTCCTATACAAGAAGCTGGGCTTTCAATACAAGAACATACAAACATGACAATGAACTAAAAGAAAGACTTCAACACAAAAAGATGAGGCCTAAGTAATAAATACAAGAAAATTCATGTGTATGCCCATTTTCCTTTTTTGTTTGACTGGCTTGCTAGACTCTTGTGTATTCACTCATTTCTATCTTAATGAAAGATGCTCCATCTTATAATTACCTACCTTTCTTCGATGACGATCTGTATAGCTTATATATTCCAATGGAACTCGAGTACCCCTTGACAATTTGGATAACACTGAGACTAGATCCCCAATTCTTAAAATTTCTTCACCAGCAAACTTCTTAATGATAGCATGACGAGGAACTCCTGCTCTAAACAGCATATACCTGCAATGTAGAAGGTATGCAAACCTCTTAAATAAAGAAATATTTCAAATGGAAGGTCAAGTTCTTCCAGATCAAACCTGTGTGATTTACGGAATAATGAAAGGGAATAAAACGAGGGAAATAAGTATGTTGAAGAAAGAGAACAGAGTTCTAAGAGCATACAGAAAAATAAGTTCTAAGAACATAAAAAAACATTCACAAGAAGTACTCTAGTCCCTTCCTAAAAGCTTGTGATTTCAGAACGATCATATGAAGCAAACAGCCTAAGCACTAAACTGTTTTGTTTGAGAAGTCAAGAAATGAAAATTGACTCCACAAAAAAGAGTCTAATGCTCAAAAGTACAAAAACTAGAAATAAAGGATGAAATTATCTCAGGTGTAGACACGACTCAAAAGTAAATTTTCTTCCTTCGTTACAGCTACTGGCTCCATTTCCATGACTCTTTGGAGAACCACATAACTTGGAAGAAAATCCTTCAACAGCTCCCAAAAAACAAGCCAATCTTTTTTGGAGAACCTCACCGGAAAATTAAGTAACTTTCTCCCTCCAGAAAGTGACCAAACACAGCACCTGAAGTACCACCCAGAAGGAAACCTTTGTTTTCAACAGTCGAATTGTACCATTACAATCTCTGATATGCTTGAGGAAGTGCATAGGTACAGGAAGATGCAAAAGGTCAACAAGGATCTTTCTAACCACCGCAAATAGGCTAAGGAAAGGGGGGTTGATGATTTGCTCTTCATATTTTCAACAAAAAAATATATGTCCTCTTCTATCCAAATGCAAAAGTCAATAGAATTGACACTACAACTCCTTATTTCCATCACTCACAGGAAAATAAGATGAAAAATAAAGGAAAGCCAAATGAATGAACTTATCTTAATACCCAAATTTGAACTTGATGATTGAAAGAAACGTGGTATGGTCATATGACTAGGATAAATTACTACCAACTCTAGCTATGAGAAAGCACTCAACTAAAAATAACATAACAACCAATATAAGATCACAACAGACGTACCCTGGTTCTGTAACATAGACAAGACCACATTTAAAACGGAAGTTTCTGGCCTGCATTGATGAAAAGCTAAACGAAGTTATTGTGCTATTCAAGAGGCAGAATCATTAAAAGCTATATACCAAGGGAAAAAGTAGAGATAACCAGTTAATAATGGTAAAGAGAACCTATAAAGCAAGCTAAACATGGCTTTGGTTCAAGAAACAGTCGACACAAGCCTAAATAAGCTAAACAATGAACTTTTGAAGCAAACATGAGCTTGAATATACTGGCCATGCAAGTATACAATGCTTTAAATAGAAATAGTCGAGGAGAACGATGGAGTGCCAACATTAGATATGTGAATAGACACTTTTTGTATCATACACAAACTGCAGTATCCACTCACCTGCTGGTATGAAAGGGGATGTATCACTGCACCGCTTACTTCTAAAAAGTAATCAGGAGTTATGGAATGTAGATCTTGTACCTGAAGTTTACATCATAAGCAGATCAAGCTCAATAGCACATTGAATAAAAAACAAAGTGGAAATATTTTAGTAACGTTATCCGATAAAACATGAACGGATGAAAATATAAAAGTGACAAGTAAATTGTCATGCAAGAAAATCAGCTCATTTGATTTTTCATCACATTGGAGACTCCTTATTTCATAAAACAAATGAATGACCATAAGTGCTGCTACACCATTGATAGAGCCTGTTCGGAATTATTATCAGGAATCGCCTTTTTAAATGTTCGGGTAAATTCTTTAAGAGAAAATAAACAAAGATAAAGAAAACGCCTCACCACTAGGTGTACTGTAAAAGATGTGCCACCCCTTTCAACTTGCAAATCAATTGTTTGTTTCACACTGTCATCGAGTAGAGTCTCCATTTTCAGGAACTGAGTAATTACCTGTACCATTTTTTAACAAAAGAAATTTTCATTGTAAAAAAATAATTTACATGGCAGATTGAACAAGGAATCTAGTCAACCAAAAACCGAAACCAATTTTAATATTTTGATAAGAAACTATTGTATTAAGGAAGAAACTCTATAGATACAAAACAAGCACAGACACAAAAGATGATTATTAGTCAAATCAAACCCAAGTCCAACCTTGGGACATAACACTAATATTCTTGACCAAACAGTCCATCAGTAAAACTCTTTAGTGCCCAAATGCGCCTGCTCTCAAATCGTAAAAGGGTCCTTGTTACTTATTTCTCAACAAAAAAAATAAAGACGAGGTTATCGATGTCTTTGTCAATAGACAAGGAAGGAGAAATTAACGTAAGGAGTCGGACTTCCACAGTAAAAGGCATAGATCAAAGGAATAAATAATTGAAGTCTTCGAATTAAAGATTCTTCTTACTTCTCCATTCACGCAAACAAGCACATCACCTGGCTCCAAAAGTTTATGGGCAGGGCCACCTGGCACCTGCAACAATGTCAAAATAAATGGTAGGTTAATATAAAGCCTAATTTTTTTTTTCGAAAACAACTATTGAGCAACGAATAGATACATGAGGGAAACAAGAAACAAATTTTTCATTGGTTAAGGAAAAGAAACATGATGAGCGTATGATTCTAATGGGGGAAAATAAAATACCCCAATTAATACAAATATCATTGTAATATAAGTCAAATCGTAACTTGAAATTGAAAGACAAAATAAATATTATTACCACAGAGTCTACAACTAGCATTCCAGTTTCACTGGGTGGAGAAGCCAGGCGGACCATCTAAACAAGGTAGTCATACAAACAAGAAAAGCTTTAGTTCATTTCGAAAAGAAAAAAAAAATCTGGAAAGAACGAGAGGCTTGAGCACGAATTAAACCTGCTCTGTTTCACTTTGGAGGCCAAGCCGACGTATCTCATCAAATCCTTTGTGGAGAAAGGTCGCCTACATCCAGAAAAAAGGCAAAATGAGAATTTGTGAACATGTGAGAGTAATACTTCTCACATGCACAGCAGCAATTAATAAAATACAGTCACACCAGAATCCCTTGAGAGTCAGAGCAGGGTTTTTATATATAGGAACAACTAAACCACTAGTATCTTGAATGAGGAAAGTGAAAAAAACCTTCCAAGCAAACTTAAAGCGGCCAGCAGAGGGAAGGAAAACTTTGAACTTGAATTTTATAAGGATTGTTTCGATAACAAACCTGAAGCGTACCACGGGGAATGGAAACTGCTTCCCATTTATTGTCATAAGAATCCCTGCCCTTCTGAAGAAATGTCAATGCCCTAACAACCTGCATTAGTAACAAAATTTCAATATAAACGTAGTCGTAAGGAAATGGATCCAAACCTGAAAAGCTGCACACCATCTGAGCCACCAATTTATAAAGGACATACTCTTTCCAAAGGTAAGAAAAATGCTGATGCACTTGAGGACTTGCTTCCAGCATTCAATGCCACTGCCCTGCCTTGCCAATCAATTACTGGGGAACCACTAGATCCACCTTTAGTTCCAGATGCAGCCTGAAATAAAATGCAACTCAGGAGATTAAACAAAGCATGAATCATTTTAAAACTTAAAACAAATAAGTAGGCATCCAAAGAAATATAGACATGTACATAGGATATAGGCACAAAACTAATATGACGATACAAGACTGCTTAAGGAATAAGACACGTCAATGGTGAAGTAGCAAAAGAAAGAAACTTTTTTTTAAAATGCATGTGTTACGAAATCAAACTTTTTTCATTTCAAGTTCCAAGCCTTTTTAAATGGTCAAATAACTTCCCTTTGTTTGTATCTTTTATTCTTCGTTTCTGTTCTATTGTTGGAAGTTCTTTCGAACTCTCTTCATATCTTTTCAGTTTATGAACTAATTTTTTTATTTTAGGATGGGGAGTATGAAACTTGGAGGATTATTACCCAAAATCTACAAGAGGAAGAAATTATTTTGACAGCTTAAGTAGGTTAGGATCAGCCCTACCCTATGCCTAATCCCCCACCCATTCTTCATTTTTTTTTTTTTTTTTCATGTCGTAAATTTAATTCTCATCAGTTATAGCAAAAGACAGAAGAAAGAAACATTGACACACGAAAAGTTAAATCACTCACTTGCATGTAGAATGTGTTGAAATCATTATATCCATCTCTGCAACAAACGTAAAAATAATCGTTATGCTACAAAAACAAAACAAAAAATATTTAATTGGCCTGACAAACAGCAGGCCAGGTCGCAGACAAGTAACAGAAAAACTATAACAAAGTATGAAGTCATGATGATTACTTGTTCCATTACTACATCTAACTTTGTTGCATTAATAATAATCTAAACAAAATGGGGAAAAAAAAGTAGGAAAAAGAATAAAACTCACTGTGAACAAACGCAAAAAGAAAACAAGAGTAAGGAAAAAATAAATAAAACAAAACTCACGTAGTTGTGTTGTTGTCAAAAATAAAATCAAATGTATGTTGAATGTATGTTTATTTTTTATTTTCTATAAACAACTTGAAAATAGAAGTATTTTATCTACTGCAAATTCTTTAATATAAAATGCTAAATAGGAATGCATAATACCTAGACCATAACTCAATGTTCATTTGAAGTAAAAATAATAACCTGAAAAAATAATTTATGAAAAAGACAAGGAAACATGCAAACCTACTTCTTATAGTGAGGAGCCTCCCGATCCAGTCGAGCAAGGGTACCAGCTAAGATAGAAACCTGTAAAATCATTAAATAAGAGTTCATGTATGTGTAGGAATGCAGTTAAGCTAAAAGTGTTCATGTATGTGTCGGAAAATACTCAACACATTTCTAGCCCCATTGGAGTTTGAATCTACAAATTGATTTTTGGGCTTGGTAGGAATGCAGGGGATGCTAACTTGAGTGAAGTAATCTAACAAGTCCACTGTCTCAAAATATATATATTGCCTTTCTATTTGGCATTTAAGCTAAAAGTCCTACAAAGTCTCATACTAAAAAATAATGGATGAAACTTTTTTTGCAATATATGCCAGTACTTCAACATAGTTCATCATTTAGCAATAGGAAAAATAATGCAAGGACTGGACTAAACAATTTTTTTTTTTCTTTTCTTTTCTTTTCTCCTTTTTTTTCCTTTTTCCTTTTAAGAAACAAGGATAAATCAATGATATTGTACCTTCTCGCCACTATCATTACCAACAACTCTGATTTCGAGTCCAACACTAGCAGCCTCTGGAGCCAGGGGAATCTCGTCGTAGTTAAGAAATTGTATTGCCCCAGGATCATAACGAAAGAAGCCAAAATCATGGACCTAATAAAGATGATAGTAACGTGCAAAATATTAGTGGTCACTCCTATCTCATCATAAATAAATAAAAAACTTTAAGAAAAACAAAGCTATAAAACTGCAAAACAGAAAGTTAAACAATATGTTAAATAATTGTTTTTTTTTTTACTTAATGACAGAATAAAATGTTCATAACCCATGCTTTTTTTGCTATGAAGAACAGACACTTTGGGCTTTCCCTTTCGGGCTTCCCCTCAAGGCTTTTAAAACGCGTCTGCTAGGGGAAGGTTTCCACACCCTTATAAATGGTGTTTTGTTCTCCTCCCCAACCAATGTGGGACATCACAATTCTTAACAAATGTCTGAACTTCCAGCCAAAATCAAAGCCTTTTTTTCACAAGTCCATCGTAATGGCTTCAGTATTAAACCAATTGGTTGGCTATTAGCCATTTATATGAAGGATAGTAGCAAGTATTTTTAAATCAAGAAACAGATAGACTGACCGGATCTCTGTATATAGGTCGTACAGGAACTTCTTCCCTGTTCACAAACATAGCCTCTGCTACTACGGGTCCTGAAAACAAAAAATACAAGAAGAAATTTTAAAATAGATGGCCAAATCTGTAAGATTCATACAATTATAAGTGACACAGAACAATAACAGATTCATACAATGTATACTTCTGCTACTAGATGGACAACAATTAGTAAACCCAAGAGAAAAGGGCATCCCTGATGGCTGATTCTTGCATTGAAATTTAAACACACCGCATTGTGCAGCATTTATCTTGATTCAGATACCCAAATTTATAGGGGGCAGCAATTATCCATACAATGTAAAACAATCACGCCCATCAAACAGTTGATAGACTTCATTTACCTTCTGATACCGATTATATGTAAAACCGAGCTTATTTCAGATGCTCAACAATGTCTAGAAAGCAGAATTGAACTTCTACTCCATATTCAGCAAGAAAATGAAATATCTGAAATCAAGGTAAAAAAATACCTGGCTTAACAACATGTCGATTGGTGAGGATAATCCCACGGCGCTTATCGACCACAAAGCCAGTGGCATAGCTCGCACCAGCGGATTCAGTGTCGAAGGCCCGACAAGCCGTGGTGCGCAACACGACCACTGCAGGAACAACCTTGCTGAGGGCTTTCCGCCAGTCATCAGCTGTGGCCAAATTCTCGCGGAAAGGCGGGTCGATCTCCATGCAGAGCTCGTCCTTGGTGGTTGAGTCAATCCCAATTGCCGCCGATTCCGACCCCAAGCTTTCTGAAGCATCGGCCATTGAAATAAATTACTGTAAACGACTATGAATACTGCGAGGAATTGAGAAACGAGGGTGAAAATGGGAAGATAGAGAATTTAGGGTTTGATCTGAAATGGGTTTTAGAGAGGATTGAAGATGAGTCAAAATTCAGTCCATTATTTCGCCTCAACGATTAAGGATTGTCTATTGGGAAGAACCAAGAACTCTGTGCTGGTTGGTCATTGCTTCAAGATCTTCAACTTTTTTATTTATTTATTTATTTTTATTTTATTTTTTGGTATACAGAAATGAATAATAGAAAACTAAAATTTCGGAAAAAAGACAAATGGGAGCTGACGTGGCAATGCTTGACAAGCTGGAATTACGTGGCAAAACAGCACTTCTATTCCTTTCTTTTTTGATTTAGTTGTGATTAATGGACGGGGGGATGTACTAAGAAAATGTTGGCCCCTAGCCATTTTTAGCCCTTTTCTCGTGTAGAAACCGCTTATCTTCTCTTCCACGGGTACTAAACTACGAAATTTTAAACATATTTTTATAGTTTGAAATATTTCATTTTAACCCTCGAACTTAGAAATTGTTTCAAAAAATTCTTTAGAAAGACTTTATTAATGTAAATTGCGTGAAATTCATTAGGTCATTGCTTTTGTATTCGTGTTGCGATAAACATGCAAAAGCCAAACTTCCGAAGATTGTAGGATGGCTTCAAAAAAGTTACGGACTAGTCTTACCTAATATTGGAATTGGGAAACTAAGATAGGATGTTGCTTATGAATATTTTGTTTCATGATATCCAAATATCGACAATTTTACAATATTCATGATCCACGTATATTGTTATATATACAAGATGTATGCACGTAAAGAACAAACTAGCTAAATCACGAGCAAAGTTGAATAATTTTTAGCCCCACGTGCATGAAAACAACAAAAATCCAACTGGTTCGAGATTCAATTTCCAAACAAAACCTCTATATCACCCTACTCGCAATGAATCCATTTCAACAACTAAAGGAAAAAGGAAAAAACAAAGCACTATTTGATCAAATAAATAATGCTTTTGCTAAAACGAATTTTCTAAATGAATGAATGATGAATTGATCGGTTGACACACTAAATACACAAATGAATGACCATTGTGCAAGAGTGAAGTTGCTTTACCGAGAGAAAAAATGCGAAGCTGTGCTCGAGACTCCCGAGCTTGGTGGCTTCTGTAGTTAAAAGATAAGATGATGATGATGAAGAGGCGGCATTATGATTTTTGGCAGCGATTGAGGAATGAGCTGTTTTTGGTGATCTCCGACAACGGCTTGTCTGTGAATCTCATCAGGTTGTAAGTAAATGCTCCGGCAATAGCTCCGATCAACGGCCCAACCATGTAAACCCATAATCCTTTGAACTGTCCCTTCACTATCGCAGGTCCAATGGTCCTAGCTGGATTCATGGAAGCTCCTGAAATCGGCCTATGTTTTGTTTTCAGAAATAATCACCAAAAAAAAAAAAAAAAAAAGAAAAAAAAANTAATCCCTGCAATGAATTCGTGGGAATTCAATCTCTTGGAGAAGCATTTCCCATTTAAATTCATTTCCTTTAAACATCTTAATAGAAATAAAATAATATATCATACCAAATTCTCTAAATCATGAACAATTATGTGTGTCTATATATATATATAACTAAAATAGGAGAAAAAAAAACAAATGGATATTCTCGATATTTAGTGTTCATGGAACACCATCGTTTAGAGTAAAAAATGGATATTCTTGATATTTAGTACTTTTCAAATTTTTAAAATTTTTAGTGTTGGAATTATATCAACAGTAAAATGAAGTTTAGAGTTACCCAGCCACGAAGACATTCAACAGAACAGTCATTCCAACAACAATTCCCGCCAATTCTCCAACCTGTTAAAGAAAATATAGATGAATACAGTGCTTATTTTTACAATATTATCAACCCATCAACCTCAATAATCTAGAATAAATTCGAATTTTTTTAAAAAAAATTCTGTTGAACAAAAGTTCTCAAACTACTTAAAAAAAAAAAAGTTTAAAATGTAAAATTAAGGATATTTTAAAATGTATCCTGCCCATAAAAACATTTTTTTAATAAAGTTTTTTTTTTACAAACAAAATAATTAATAATCAATCAAATCCATAATGAACAATTTTGAAACAAAAGAAGTATTTAAAACCCCCAAAAAAGGTATTTATGGCCATTACATAATGAGGGAAAAGAGAAGATTGAAGAAGAAGAAAATGAAACNGAAGGAACCTTGGATCCACACTCTATTTTTCCTTTTTTCAATGGGTTTCCAAAATCCCAGCCAAAATTTCAAAAAGAAAAAAGTATTTAAAAAGTTATAACTACAGATCTTAATTTGTTCTATTAAGCTACAAATCTTAATTTGTTCTATTAAGCTACAAATCTTAATTTGTTCTATTAAGCTACAAATCTTAATTTGTTCTATTAAGCTTTTGGATGACTTACAGCTCTGTGATCAGTGGAGACACCAGAGACGACTAACAGCAAGAGGAAGGTGATGATGATTTCAAGGACGAAAGATTGGACATCGGATCCTGCCGGCACTGTCCCAAAGAAGGCTTCCGGGGTCACTTCAAACAATAGGTCCAGTGTGGTGCTTGCAAGAAGGGACCCTGCTACTTGAGCTCCTATGTATATCGGAACCTGAAATATGTAATCAAAGAAAATATAATTCGGCTATAATATTCATAATTGCGTTTCGTGCCAAAAATAAATTGTCTATTTGGAGTTGAAATTTCTTTAAGTTTATCATGAGATGATGGTAACAGAAGAGAGAGACCTGACAAAAGGGGAAGCGACGAAAAATGGCGAATGTGATGGTAACAGAAGGGTTGAAGTGCGCTCCAGAGATGTGTCCCAACGAATACACCATAACCATCACAATCAATCCCCAAACCACGCAGATTCCCGGGAACGTCACTGATCCGTAAATTTTGTTCACCACCACCGCTCCACATCCGGTGAAGATCACGAAGTACGTTCCAATCACCTCCGCAATAACCTGCCACAAATTTTTCCGAGAAACAAACACATTTCATACACTTGATTGATCAGATCCATGTACCGCATTTTCCGGAAAAACAAACAGGTTTTACTGCAAAACAAACAATTTTTATACAATTTATTGATTCATGTGCCGCATTTGGGGAGAAACTAACGAGTTTTATACAGTCGATTGATTTGCGAGCCAGATTTTTCAGAGAAATAAACAAGTTCCTAACAGTCGATTAGTTCATTTGNCCAAAAATAAATTGTCTATTTGGAGTTGAAATTTCTTTAAGTTTATCATGAGATGATGGTAACAGAAGAGAGAGACCTGACAAAAGGGGAAGCGACGAAAAATGGCGAATGTGATGGTAACAGAAGGGTTGAAGTGCGCTCCAGAGATGTGTCCCAACGAATACACCATAACCATCACAATCAATCCCCAAACCACGCAGATTCCCGGGAACGTCACTGATCCGTAAATTTTGTTCACCACCACCGCTCCACATCCGGTGAAGATCACGAAGTACGTTCCAATCACCTCCGCAATAACCTGCCACAAATTTTTCCGAGAAACAAACACATTTCATACACTTGATTGATCAGATCCATGTACCGCATTTTCCGGAAAAACAAACAGGTTTTACTGCAAAACAAACAATTTTTATACAATTTATTGATTCATGTGCCGCATTTGGGGAGAAACTAACGAGTTTTATACAGTCGATTGATTTGCGAGCCAGATTTTTCAGAGAAATAAACAAGTTCCTAACAGTCGATTAGTTCATTTGGCAGAATTTGCAGAGAACCAAACAATAAACTTAAAAGTTGATTGATTCAAGTGCCAGATTTCGCGGAGAAACTAACAATAAACTTAAAACTTGATTGATTCAAGTGCCAGATTTTGCAGAGAAACTAACACATTTTATACAGTCGATTGATGCATGTACCAGATTTTCCAAAGAATCAAACAAGCTTCATACTCTCGATAACCTAATATCTGCATTTCGATAGGAACCAACACAGTTATCGTAGTCGATTCATCCATATGCCAGATTTTCCGGAGAATAAAACAAGTTATCACACACGAGAGATAACGTGCAGCACTTTCCAGATAAACAAACACGTTGTATCAAACAATCAATTGATTGGCGCGCAGAAGAGAGAAATAACAGAGGCAGTTGAAGCGGTACCTTTTGGATGATAGCAACCCAAGACGATGGACGGAGACGCGCGACGCAGGTTCCGAGAGTGCCTTCCTCGAGCTTTGAAATTTCTTCCTCTTGGATTCCGTCGGTCTTCGTCGCCATTGATTCTCAGATGCCGATAGAAGAAACAACGCTTTCGATCGGAACGATATCACGAATTTTCACTATGAGCTCTCCGATCAGTTTCCCTTTCTGTTCTTCCTTCTTTTCAGGAAGGCCTCGTTTGTTATGGTTTCACTAGACAAAACTACGAGCTTTCTCACAATTCCTTGCGACTTATTTTACTCTATTTATATAATTTATAATATATTATATTATACGAATTTACTTAATAAAAAAAATAAAAAATAAAACCGTTATTGCATAAATACATTAATCTTTATAAATTCCTTAATTAACGAGATTAATATTTCAAAAAATAATCGTATCACAGACTCTTATATAATAGAGCTCGACTTTTGACTTACATGAGCGATAATAAACAGATTATTACAATACAATTATAATAATTACAAACAACGAGAGAATAATCAACTTGTTTATGATGATTATATCTGCCGACCCGATTATATATCTATAGCAATTGTTATCCGTAAGGTTCATGAAAATCGATCGAGCTTAGTTCATTAATTTTATAACATTAAAATTTATAATTCACAGGTCCGTGAAAACTTCATATTAATTTGTATTAACACTAAAAAAATAATTTAACTGAAAAGATCGAATTAATATTTAATATAGAAAAATATTTTTAATATGAAGTTTTTAAATTAATATTCCATAAAAAATGTAATTATTGTTTTCAACAAATTAAATATTAAAATAAAAATACATAAAATTTGGAATATTTCATTTAAATATTTTTTTAATAGACGTGTTTTAAAACTGTGAAGCTAACATCAATACCGGCTAAAACTATATTTATTATAAAATGTATAATATATTAATTAAAATTTATTTTTCTTATTTTTTAAGATGTAAAATATCGGGTAGGAGAGCAAATCGTGTTGGACTATGCGTATTTTACGTCAGTTGAATTATGTATTAAAATTTAATAATCTAGTAAATAAAAAAAGAGTCGAAAAAAGAAAAAAAAAAAAGTTGAAATACCTGCGATGGGAGAAACTGTAGGGATCAAGAACATGTCACTTGGGCAATTAGAAAGCTATGCCCTAACTTGAGCAAGAATCGGTTGGGCGCAACGATTTCGAAGAACAAGGAGACGGCAACAAGTGGTTCGGATCCCAATAATTTAGGGAAATTTGGGGAGTATTAAAGGCGGAAGAAAAATGGAAGAGGAGGAGAAGAGATTTGGCCTAATCGAGATTATTCCAAAACCTAATCCAATCAAATCAAATCAACGCTCCAGAAGAAATGGCAGACAATGGCGTAGACTCAGCCGAGTGCGAGAGGATCTTCAAGCGATTCGATGCGAACGGCGACGGGCAGATCTCGGCGACGGAGCTCGGCGACGCATTGAACGGAATCGGAGTGAGCTCTGAAGATGCGAAGAGGATGATGGACGCCATTGATAAAGATGGCGATGGCTTCATTTCGTTCCAAGAATTCTTCGAGTTTGCCAAGGATAATCGCGCTTTGATGAAGGATTTTGCCAAAGCCTTTTAGAATTCTTTTCTTTTTTTTTTTTTTTCTTTTTTCTTTTATGGCTACAATGAAGAATTAATATCACATCAAATCATATTAAATATGTTTTTATTTATTTCTCTTTATTATGAAAAAATAAAAAAATTATTTTACTTTTAAGACCCGAACATCTAATTTTACGGCTCGCTCTAATATTCAAGGAGATACGATCACAAGAAGTATCTTACACAGATTCTATATCTCATTTATAAACTTTAAAAATACTATCTGAATTTTTAAAACATTTAAGAAATATATTCGTCGTGTGTTTTCCCATATTTAAGAGCTTCCATATTAGTTGGAGAAGAGAACGACCCATAATGCCGTAAGGGTATGGATACCTCTCCTGCCGTAAGGGTATGGATACCTCTCCTGCCGTAAGGGTATGGATATCTGTTAACGGTGGACTTGACTCTTACAAATGGTGTAAGAACTCATCAATGTTGGTGCGCCCAGGAGAACGTTGGGTCCATACGAGTACTCAATTCTCACATTGAAGAGTGTGAAATCATCTGTGTTAGCGGTGGATTTGGGTTGTTACTTTGGGTTGTTACAAATGGTATCAAAACTAGTCAAGAGTGGTGTGCCGGTGGGAACGCTGGATCCCCAACTAAGCTCAATCCCCACATTAGAGAGTGTGAAAACCTCTCTCTGTTAGCGGTAGACTTGAACAGTTACAAATGGTATCACAACCAGTCATCGAGCGGTGTATCAGCGAGGAAAACGAAGCATTCTTAGCGTGGAAACCTCTCCCCTACTCAAAGAATTTTCAGGAAGGTATTGTTGAGTGGATCGAGCGTGGAATCAACAAACAAATTAAGTTATTTTACACAACTTGCAGATCTACAACAGATAATAACTCTATAAACTTGAGTTAAAATACATTCGGTGGGAAAAAAAAAAAAAAAAAAAAAAAAAAAAAAANTAAAACACTTCTATTAGCCTCAACTTGTTGTCACCTCAAAACAAAATGAGCCAAACTGATAGCATTTGGGCAAAGCTTCCGCTGAAGTCTCCACCTGACACGTTCTATGGCTTCTTCAAGAACCAAGTGGGGGATTTTGTTGATATGTTCCCTGAGTATATCAGCAGCATTCAGCTCGCGGAAGGCGAAAATTTCGCTCCCGACAGCGTTATGCAGTTCAAATATAGCCTCGGTAAGAGACTATCTACATTATCGTTTAGTTCCATTTTAGTTTCTATTTTAGTCTCGAAACTTTTAAATGTTGAGGATTATTGGGAGTGAGTCCCACATTGGTTAATTTAGTGGAAGATCATGAGTTTATAAGTGAGGAATACTATCTCCATTGACACGAGGCTCCGTGGACAATATCATAACATTGTGGAGAGTCATGATTTCTAACATTAAAAACATAATGGGGTTTCTTTTCCTTCCATATGTATGAACGAACGAACAAACAGGAGGTCAATGATAATGTGGCAGCACCAGAAGACTACATGGAACAGATTGTCAAGGTTTCA
The DNA here is from genome assembly GCF_002806865.2 of Cucurbita pepo subsp. pepo. NCBI lineage: Eukaryota > Viridiplantae > Streptophyta > Magnoliopsida > Cucurbitales > Cucurbitaceae > Cucurbita > Cucurbita pepo. The sequence continues at coordinate 12,566,078 of NC_036639.1, read as the reverse complement.
GAAGGAGTTGATGCTTACTTATCCAAGAACTAATACCCTAAAACAATCAACTGAGCTAAAATCTTGGCTCGTTCTTAAATAAGAAATTATGCATCACATATTAAAATCGACTCTAATTAGCGGTATCATTAGTTCGTTCTTGAAAGAGACGTCTTTCTTCTTCCTATCTTATCCGAATATCGGGACAAAAAATTATATTTTTACAACACGGTTGATTGCATCGAGATAAACTTCAAAGAATATCACAACATTGTACCATATATCCCGTCATGATATGTAAACAGAGACATAGAAATAGTGACTCGATCCAAAACTAAATTTGTATGGTTGCAACGACATGTATAGAGGGTTGGGGAGGAGAACAAAACACAAAACACCCTTTAGAAGGGTGTGGAAACCTTCTCCCAATAGACGCGTTTTAAAGCGTTGAGGAGAAGCCCGAAAAAGAAAGCCCGAAGAGGACAATATATCTAGTAGCGGTGGGTTTGGGTCGTTAGTATTGTAAGCAAATAAACATCTTTACGAGTGGAACTCCATCACTCCATAGTGCCCATAAAATTCCAACAACAAAAACAAAAGTTATTTCAAACAAATTCCATCTCTTACTTATAAACGTTAAAAATATAAAAAAATACTTTCACGTTGGTTGGAAAAAGGAACGAAACATAGCTTATAAGTGTATGGAAACTTCTTCCTAACAGACGCATTTCAAAACCGTGAGGCTGACGACTATACTTAACGGAGCTAAAGTTGACAATATATATTAGCGGTGAGCTTGGTCTAACAAATGGTATCAAAACCAGTCATCGAGTGATGTGAGGACGCTGGGTCTCCAAGAGGATGGATAAAACCGTGAGGCTGACGACTATACTTAACGGAGCTAAAGTTGACAATATATATTAGCGGTGATCTTGGTCTAACAAATGGTATCAAAACCAGTCATCGAGTGATGTGAGGACGCTGGGTCTCCAAGAGGATGGATAAAGCCGTGAGGCTGACGACTATACTTAACGGAGCTAAAGTTGACAATATATATTAGCGGTGAGCTTGGTCTAACAAATGGTATCAAAACCAGTCATCGAGTGATGTGAGGACGCTGGGTCTCCAAGAGGATGGATAAAACCGTGAGGCTGACGACTATACTTAACGGAGCTAAAGTTGACAATATATATTAGCGGTGATCTTGGTCTAACAAATGGTATCAAAACCAGTCATCGAGTGATGTGAGGACGCTGGGTCTCCAAGAGGATGGATTGAGAGATCCCACGTTAGAGAGTGTAAAAACCTCTCCCTTGGTTGGAGAGGGGAACGAAGCATAACCCTGATAAGGGTATGGAAACCTCTCCCTAACAAGCGAGTTTTAAAACCGTGAGGCTAATGACTATACTTACCGGGTTAAAGCAGACAATATATATTAGCAGTGGGCTTGGACTGTTACAAATGGTATCAAAACCAGTCATTGGGCAGTGTGCTAGGGAGGACGTTGGGTCTCCAAGGGGTAGATGTTGAGGATTGTTGGGAATTCCAAGACTCAGTCTCCCATGGTATCAATATATATTAACGATATATATACGAGACTCAGTCTCCCATGGTATCAATATCTTAGAAATGGTATCAATATACATTAACGATCACAAGAAGTATCTTATACTGATACGAGAATTCCAAGACTCAGTCTCCCATGTTCAATTATCGTATATCTTTACTTATTTTTACCTATTCTGCAATCGATATAGCTCTGTTTCTTCCTTCATTTACTTTTACAAGTTAAACTTAAAATATTTCTTCGTCGGTCTTTATTTACTTTTATAAGTTCGGTTCAGATACAACCTGTTCAGTTACATAGATACAACATGTTCATCTTTACTTACTTTTACAAGATCGGTTCAGATGCATAAAATTAAAATAAAAAAAAATATTTCGTATATTTAAAAAATTAAAAAGGTATTTAGCAGAATGAGGAATGGATACCAACATTGAGTTGCTTAAAGAGTTTTGCTACCCATTACAAATTATATTTATATCATAGTGAAACAAAGAAGGTTCAAACAAAAGTTTAATATTTTAATACAATTCCACACCCAATCATACCACAAATGGGAAATATTGTAAGCAAATAAACATCTTTTATCAATAGTGCTCATGACAGTCCAATAAAAACAAAATTTATTTCATATTTTATTTCAAACAAATTCAATATCTCACTCAACTTTAAAAATATGAAAAAAAATACTCACTCTCGTGTACGGCCTGCAAGAATATGGGGTCCCCACATTGGAGAGTGTGGAAACCTTTCTCGTAGGTTTTTGGGCTGTTACAAATGATATAAGAACCTGTCATCAATCGGGACTCAATCTCTACATTGGAGAGTGTGAAAACCTTTTAGTAGTGGGTTGGGGTGTTACAAATGGTATAAGTACCGGTCTCAGAGCAGAGCTCGAGACCGACTGCATCTAACCCATTTGCAACTTGGGGCTGATGAAGATGACCTCTACAACTAGTATGTCATTTAGGTTCCAACCCCATTTATGTTTAGACTCAGTAGTATGATATTACTTGTTTAACTGCTTCTTATGTATGGATGTGCTTTTGGTTGGACATTCCTAAATCCAGTCCCACATTGGTTAATTTAGTGGAAGATGATGGGTTTATAAGTGAGGAATACGCCCAAAGCAAAGCCATAAGAGTTTATGCTTAAGGTGGACAATATCATTGTGGAGAGTCGTGATTCCTAACAAAAGAAAGGAGTTGGGGTTCGGTGTGCCGGCGAGAACGTTGGGTCTCCAATAAGACTCAATCCCCACATTGGAGAGTGTGCAAGCCTCTCTCTCTCAGCGGTGAACTTGGACAGTTACAAATGGTATCACAACCAGTCATCAAGTAGAGTGTCAACGAGGATGTTGGGTCCCCAATAGAATTCGATCATCACATTGGAGAATGTGGAAACCTTTCCCTTATTCGGAGAGGACACGAAGGCATGAAACATCACTTACAAGTTGAAACAAACAAACAAATTAGGTTATTTTACACAAGTTGCAGATCAAAAGCAGATAAGAACTCTATAAACTTGGTTTAATATACAGTCAGTGGGGAAAAAAGTGATCATCGTGACATGCCACAAGAGTGTTAAAAAATGATAAAAAGTTAGCCAAATTATTGAGTGGTAGTTCAAATCATTCCTCAAATGGTCACCCAAATTCACTATAAAACACTTCAATTAGCCTCAATGTTGTCACCTCAAAACAAAATGAGCCAAACTGATAGCATTTGGACAAAGCTTCCTCTGAAGTCTTCACCAGAGAAGTACTATGGCTTCTTCAGGAACCATATGGGGGATATGGTCAATCTGTTACCTCAGTATTTCAGCAGCATTCAGCTTGTGGAAGGTGCAAATTTCTCTCCTGACTGCATTATACAGTTCAAATACAGCCTCGGTAAGAGACTATCTACTATCTACGTTATCGTTTAGTTTCATTTTAGTTTCTATTTTGATCTCGAAACTTTTAAAAACATAACGGGATTTCTTTTCTTTGAATATGAACGAACGAACAAACAGGAGGTGGATCATTATCAGCAAAAGTAAAGATCAAAGCTGTGGATGATGCGAAGAAATTGTTGGCTTATAATGTTATTGAAGGAGATGTTCTAAAGCATTACAAAGTGTTTGAAGTAAGAATGGAAGTTGTTAATGGAGGGACAAGCAAAGGAGGAGGTGGGAGCTTTGCAAAATGGAGCGTTGTGTTTGAAAAGGCAAATGAAAACGTGGCAGCACCAGAAGACTACCTGGAATGGTTTGTCAAGATTTCCAAAGGCGTTGATGCTTACTTTTACAAGAACTAAAACCCTAAAACAATCAAGTGAGCTAAGCTCTTAGGCTGTGTGTCAACTTGTTTTGTTCTTAAATAAAGAGTATGCACTGATGCATATCATGTTAAACGGATTCATGTTGGTTTGATAGCCAGTAGTTAAACAAATAGGTAGCATACTCATATCGCGAGTGAGGTCATCGGGTGTTGAATCCAAATTTCAAATCCTGGACAAGTAACACTAAATTTTTAGGACTTGATAACACTAAAACAAACCGAAAATGATGAGAGGATAAAGCTAACGATGAACTGAAAAGGTTTTAATTACTGTCCTTACAAAAGTTCAGTTATTTTACTTATTGAACAAATTTCCAAAGTTTTTAAATATCTAAGACATGCAAGTAAAATGAATAGTGATCGATAGATACGAAGGGGAGGGTATAGAATGGAACTAGATGGATGCTTACATTAGTGGTTGAGGTGACAAGGGAGAATGTCGAGTCACAATCTAGAACATGCATGAAGTGATCGATTATTTCTCGTGAGTTAATTTAGGAAGAGAGATAGATAGGGCAACTACCTTTCGGGCCCTACCCAACCTATCTCGACTAACACCCCAGAACGATGAATTTGGAATAGTTAAATCTCTCCCGGATTCTATGAACCTAACTCATATCCTATCAAGTATTTTGGATTCTCTTCTATCCTCTTAGTAGCTTTCTTTTACAAACGGTTCACCTCAGTCGCTCTCCGTCCCTATGAATGGAAAGATGCCTAACTTTTTCTTCTCTTCCTTTTTCTCGTGAGCTAATTGAGTAAAAAACCATATAGTTTAGGGATGAACAAGGAACTATATTCTCTTTATCGTTCGACGGTAGGAATAGGTGGAAGTGAGACCCGAAACAGGGAAGGAGCATTGAACCGCTGCTAGCTTGCATAATGAGTAAGCTCAAAGATGACAATATCGGCTAGCAATGTGTTTGGGCTGTTACAAAAAGCTAGCGAAAATTCCTCTTCACCTTCAAAATTGTGCGGGACTCTATATCTCGACCGACGCCGAACCAACTACTTTTGGGGCCCTACCCAACCTATCTCGTCCAACACCCCTCTCCCGAGATCTACGAACCTAACTCATTAGGGATTAGGGATTCTCTTTTATCCTCTTAATAGCTTTCTTTTACAAACAGTCTACCTCAGTCACTCTCCAAGATGCCTAACTTTTTTTTTATGCTACCAAAGATTAATAAGAACCATTGAAACTAAAGTTGGGAGATTCTAAGAGCTTCCATATAAACTCTCCAATTTGGCTTCTCATAAATCCATATTTTCATTACAAAATGGCTAAGTTTCCCAAGTCTCTGTTGATGTTAAAGTACAGTCTCTGCTGAGAAATTCTATGGTTTATTGAAAGAGATTGTTCGTTCTTGAAAGAGACGTCTTTTTTCTTCCTATCTTACTCAAATATCGGGACAACAAATCGTATTTTTGCAACACTGTTGATTGCATCGAGATAAACTTTAAAGAATATCACGATATTGTACCACATATCCCATCATGATATGTAAATAGAGACGAAATAATGACTCGATTCAAAACTAAATTTGTATGGTTGCAACGACGTGTATAAAGGCATGTTGTCCTACGTCGGGGCGTACTTACGATAGCTAACAAAGGTGCTGTAACAATCCGAGCCCACCGCTAGTAGATATTGTTTGTTTTGGCCTGTTACGTATCGTCGTCGGCCTCACGGTTTTAAAACGCGCTACTAGGGAAAGGTTTCCACGCCCTTATAAAAAATGATTTGTTCCCCTCTCCAACTAATGTGGGACCTCACAATCCACCCTCCTAGGGGCCAACGTCCTCGTTGTCTGGCTCTGATACCACTTGTAACAACCCAAGCCCACTGTTAGTAGATATTGTCCCTTTTAGCCTGTTACGTATTGTTGTTAGCTCTACGGTTTTAAAACGCTTCTACTAGGAAGAGTTTTCCACACCCTTATAAAGAATGCTTCGTTCCCCTCTCCATATTTCAGAGCTCCTGTTGGTTGGAGAAGGGAACGAAGCATAACCTTTATAAGAGTGTGGAAACCTCTCCCTAGTAGACTCATTTTAAACCCGTGAAGCTGACGACTATACGTAACGGGTTTTTGTTAGCGGTGAACTTGGGCTATTACAAATGGTATCACAACCAAGTCATCGAGGCAGTGTGCCAATAAAAATGTTGGGTCCTCAAGGGAAGTGGATTGGTATAAGAACCAAGTCATCGGGGCAGCGGACCAACGAAGACGTTAGGTCCCCAAGAGGGGTGGATTGAGAGATCCTACATTAGTCATCGCGACAATATACCAACGAGGATGTTGGGTCCCTAAGGGGGTGGATTGAGAGATCTCACATTAGAGTTGGATTAGTATCAGAACCAAGTCATGGGGGCAGTAGACCAGCGAGGACATTAAGTCCCTATGAGAGATCCTACATTAGTCATCGCGACAGTGTGTCAACGAGGACATTGGATCCCTAAGGGGGTGGATTGAGAGATCCCACATTAGAGTCGAATTGGTATTAGAACCAAGTCATCGGGGCAGTGGCCAGCGAGGAGATTAGGTCCCCAAGAGGGTGGATTGAGAGATCCCACATTAGTTATCGAGGCAGTATGCCAACAAGGACATTGAGTCTCGAAAAGGGTGGATTAAAAGATCCCATATTAAAGAGTGAAGACCTTTTTTGTTGGAGGGAACGAAGCATTCCTTATAAGGATGTGAAAACTACTCCCTGACAGACACACTTTAAAATTGTGAGGCTTTCTCTATTATAAACAAACAAACATTTCAGGGAGGTAATGTTGATTGGATTGAGCTAACAAACAAACAAATTACATTATTTTACACAACTTGCAGATCTACAACAGATAAGAACACTATAAACTTGATTTAAAATACATTCAGTGGCAAAAAAAAGTGTTCATCATGACCTGCCACAACAGTGTTAAAAAATGTTAAAAAGTTGGCCACATTATTGAGTGGCAGTTCAAATCATTCCTAAAATAATCACCCAAATTCACTATAAAACACTTCTATTAGCCTCAACTTGTTGTCACCTCAAAACAAAATGAGCCAAACTGATAGCATTTGGGCAAAGTTTCCAGTGAAGTCTCCACCTGACAAGTTCTATGGCTTCTACAGGAACCATGTGGGGGATTTGATCGATCTGTTCCCTCAGTATTTCAGCAGCATTCAGTTTGTGGAAGGCGAAAAGTACTCTCCCGACAGCGTTATACGGTTCAATTACCGCTTCGGTAAGAAACTATCTACGTTATTATTTAGTTTCTATTTTAGCCTCGAAACTTTTAAAAACATAACGGGTTCTCTTCTTTGAATACGAACGAACGAACGAACGAACGAACAGGCAGTCAATTATTATCAGCAAATATAAAGATCAAAGCTGTGGATGATGTGAAGAAATCGTTGGTTTATAAAGTTATTGAAGGAGATATTCTAAAGCATTACAAAGTGTTTGAATTAAGAATTGAAGCTGTTAATGGAGGGATAAGCAAAGGAGGAGGTGGGAGCTTTGCAAAATGGAGCATTGTGTTTGAAAAGGCAAATGAAAATGTGGGAGCGCCACAAGGCTACCTGGAATGGTTTGTTGAGGTTTCCAAAGGCGTTGATGCTTACTTATCCAAGAACAAGAACTAAAACTCTAAAACAATCAAGTGAGCTAAACTCTTGGCTATGTATCAACTTGGTTTGTTCTTAAATAAGAAATTATGCATGAACTATTAAAACATCGTATCTTTACAACGTTGTTGATTCTATCGAGATAAACTTCAAAAAATATCACAATATCTCATCCTGATATGTAAATAGAGACGTACAAGTAGTGACTCGATCCAAAACTAAATTCGTATGGTTGCAACGACATGGATGAAGGCATGTTGTTCGTAGGTTGCGGGCACACTTACGATAGCTAACAAAGGTGTTGTAATAGTCCAAACCCAACGCTAGTAGATATTGTCCACTTTGGCTTGTTACGTCTCGTTGTTAGCCTCACGATTTTAAAATGCGTATACTAAAGAGAGATTTCCACACCCTTGTAAGGAATGTTTCGTTTCCCTCTCCAACTAATGTGGGATCTCACAATCCTCCCCCTTAGGGGACCAGCGTCCTTATTGGCACAACGCCTGATGTCTGGCTTTGATACCATCTGTAACAGCCCAAGTCCACTACTAGTAGATATTGCCTGTTTTGGCTCGTTACGTATCGGCGTCAGCCTGACGGTCTTAAAACGCGTCTACTAGGGAGAGGTTTTCACACCCTTATAGGGAATGCTTCATTCCCCTCTCTAACCAGTGGGATCTCACAATCCACCCTGAGGATAGTATCCTAGCTGACACAACGCTCGATGTCTTGCTTTGATATCATTTGTAACAGCCCAAGTCCACTACGGGTAAATATTGTCCGTTTCGGCTCGTTACGTATCACTGTCAGCCTCACGGTTTTAAAACACGTCTACTAGGGAGAGGTTTCTACACCCTTGTAAGAAATGCTTTGTTCCCCTCTCAAACCAATGTGGGATCTCACAATCCTCCCCCTTAAGGGCCAGCATCCTTGTTGGCACAACACCCGATGTATGGCTCTGATACCATCTGTAACAGCTCGAGTCCACCGCTAGTAGATATTACCCGCTTTGGCTCGAGTCCACCGCTTTGGCTCATTATAGGGAATGCTTCGTTCCCCTCTCCAACCAGTGGGATCTCACAATCCACCCCCTTTAGGGGCCAACATCCTCGTTGGCACAACACCCGATGTCTTGCTTAGATACCATTTGTAACAGCCCAAGTCCACCCCTGGTAGATATTGTCCGTTTTGGCTCGTTATGTATCGCCGTCAACCTCAAAATTTTAAAATTCTTCAAATCTAGAACGGACAAAATTTTAACATTTTAAAACAACTCCACCCACACTCATACCACAAAATGGGAAATATGGTAAGCAAATAAACATCTTTTAAGAGTGCGAACTCCATTACTCAACAGTGCCCATAACAATCCAACAACAAAAACAAAAGTGATTTCATATTCTATTTCAAACACATTCTATCTCACTTACAAATTTTAAAAAATACTCTTGCTATTATGTGTTTCTTATATTTTAGAGCTCCCACTTTAGTTCGAGAGGGGATGAAGCATAGCCCTCACAAAGATGTGGAAACCTCTCCCGAGCAACTTGTTTTAAAATCGTGAAGCTGACGGGTATACGTAACAGGCTAAAACAGACAATATCTGTTAGCGGTGGACTTGGGTTGTTACAAATGGTATAAGAACCTGTTATCGGTCGGTGTGCCCGCGAGAACGTTGGGTCTCCAAGAGGGCTCAATCCCCACATTGGAGAATGTGGAAACCTCTCTTTGTTGGTGGTGGACTTAGACAGTTACATATAGTATCACAACCAGCCATCGAGCGTGTGCTAGCGAGGATGCTGGGTCCCAAGGAGACTCAATCCCCACATTGGAGAGTGTGGAAACCTCTCTCTGTTAGTAGTGGATTTGAACTGTTACAAATGGTATCACAACCTGTCATCGGGCAGTGTGCTCGTGAGAACGCTTGGTTCACAAGGGGCTCAATCCCTATATTTGAAGAGTGTGGAAACCTCTCTCTGTTAATGGTGGACTTGGACTGTTACAAATGGTATCAGAACCCGCGTCGGGCGGTGTGCCCCGCGGGAATGCTGAGTCCCTAAGGGGGCTCAATCCCCACATTGGAGAGTGTGGAAACCTCTCTCTGTTAGCGGTGGACTTGAACTATTACAAATGGTATCACAACCCGTCATCGAACGGTGTGCCCCCGAGAATGCTTGGTTCACAAGGGGGCTCAATCCCCACATTTGGAGAGTGTGGAAACCTCTCTCTGTTAGCGGTAGACTTGGACTGTTACAAATGGTATCAGAATCCGTCATCAAGCAGTGTGCCCAGAAGAACGTTGGGTCCCCAAGGGGGCTCAATCCCCACATTGGAGAGTGTGGAAACCTCTCTCTGTTAGCGGTGGACTTGGAAGGTCACAAATGGTATCACAATCAATCATCAAGCGGTGTGCCAGCGAGGACGCCAGGTCCCCAAGAGGGCTCAATCACTACATTGGAGAGTGTGGAAACGGTTAAATAAAAGCCTGCGGTTTTTTAGCTTTTACACGTTTTTACTTCGTTGGTTGAATATTTTCTTTTGACTATTTGACATACACATACACTGTAATAGATTACCATTTTTTTAGGGGTCATTTGGAAGGAAGTGGCACAGATTTAGTTGACCAGTTTGGGCCATTTTTAGGGTAGAGGTTGCTCTGATGAAGTCTCCACCTGAGAAGTTCTATGGCTTCATCAGGAACCATATGGTGGATTTGGTCCATATTTTCCCCGAGTATTACAGCAGCATTCAGCTTGTGAAAGACGAAAGTTTCTCTCCCGACAGCGTTTTACAGTTCAAATACCGTTTCGGTTAGAGACTATCTACGTTACCGTTTAGTTTCATTTTAGTTTCTATTTTAGTCTCGAAATTTTTAAAAACATAATGGGATTTCTTTTCCTTGAATACGAACGAAAAGTATGTTTTTCTCGAAACTTTATCTTTCGGGCTTCCTCTCATGGTTTTTAAACTGCGTCTGGTAGGGAAAAATATGTTTTTAAACTGCGTCTGGTTGGGATTCTCTTCTATCCTCTTAATAGCTTTCTTTTACAAAGCGCTTTCCGTCTTATGAAAAGGAAGATGCCTAACTTTTTTTTTTTTTTTTTTTTTTTTTTNATGCTTTAAGAACAAGAGAAACTAAAGATGAAGAATCGGGAGTGGTCACATCTGAGATTCCACATTCGTTGGAGAGGAAAACAAATCATTCTTTACAAGAGTGTGGAAAACCTCTCCCTAACCGATGTGTTTTAAAATCGTGAGGCTAATGACGATACGTAATGGGTCAAAATGGACAATATCGGTTAGTGGTGGGCTTGGGTTGTTATAAATGGTATCAAAGCCAGACATGAGGCAGTGTGCCAATGAGGACACTAGCCCAAGGGGGTGGAGCGTGAGATACCATATCAGTTGGAGAGGAGAACAAAACATTCGTTATAAAGATATGGAAAACCTCTCCCTAACAGACACATTTTTAAACCGTGAGACTGACAATAATACGTAACATACCAAAGTGGATAATATCTATTAGTGGTAGCTAGGGCTGTTGTTGGGAGGGAGTCGCACATTAGCTAATTGAGGGAATGATCATGTGTTTATAAATAAACTTCATTGGTACGAGGCCTTTTGGGAAAATCCTGAGCAAAACCATAAGAGGAGACATACTGAACCAATATAAGTTATTCAGGTCGAAGTTTCGAGCCATCAACGACGGACAAAACGGAGGCGCCACCGTGAATTGGTCGATCGAGTACGAGAAGGCCAACGAGAACATCCCGCCCCCAAAAACTTACCTGGATTTTTCTTCTAAGATCTCAACTGGAGTTGATGCTTACCTTGCTGTCCACTGATAAACCAGGCCTTTGGTGTGTGCTATGTTGAATAAAGGGAGCAATTGTTGGTCACACTCATTGCTCTTCCCCATGTCTATGCATATATCTATGTATTGTTGTGCATGTTTCCTTTCACCTTCCAGAAATGTTTGAAGTTTTTAGTTGAATTCCAAGAATAAAAATAAGTTTTATTAATTATAGTCTCGTTCGAAATCTCACATCAATTTGACAGAAACGAGTGCTAGTAAGGATGCTCAGTCTCAAAGAGATTCTGAAATCCCACTTTAGATCAAGAGAGGAACGAGTGGCAACAAGACACTGGGTCCCAAAAGAGGTGAATTGTGAGGTCCCACATTCATTCGAGAATGAAACGAAACATTATTTTAAGGGTGTGGAAATCTCAGCTAGTAGAGGGTAAATTGTAAGATCTTACATCTGTACGACTAATCAATTAAAAATCTTAGATAATATTTTAAAAAATAAAATATTTACGAATACGCTCGACCAAATTAAATAATAATTCCTTTTTTTTTTTTTTGTGAGACTTCAATTTCATAATAATTACTATAGATATAAATTTATTGCTAGGTGCCTAGAAAATACTTGAATTTAAATAAAAATCATTTTTAATATTTTTAAAAAATATATTTTTTAAACTTTTTAAACTTTTATTTTTTTTACGAGGTATTAAATATTTTGTAAATATCATTAAAATTTTATAATTTATACGTATTTTGTATAATTTAGTATAAATTTATTAAATTTTTTATAATTTTAAAATTTATTGAATCAATTTTTTCGGAAACAGCATTAATTTAATTCACGCGGGAAAAAGGTCACAATCAAGTGCGCTCAGGACCACGGAAACTTGATTTTGAAAAGGGCAGCCAATGACCTGCCCGGCCTGCCACTTAATTTGTGAACAATGTCTTATGGATCTCACCCTCCAATGTGACGTGGCATAATTTTAATGGTTGTGGATCAACTTTGAGTCTAAATCATTTAAATAAATAAAAAAAACCTATCAAATAAATATATAATAATAAGTGGTAAACTTAATGCCCTAATTTTTGTGACTCGTATTATGCGGTTTCGTTGGGTTGGTTCGTGATTTGATTTTATCGGTTATTTGAATTTTATTTATCTCTCGAACATATTAGTTAATACGTTGAATTATTATTTGATATCAATTAATATAAATTTTTTACGCATTCATTTCTTAAGATCTAAATACTCGATCTGCTATCTCGAAGATTTCCGTGGAAGCTAACGCAGTTAATGAGACAATGTTCCCAGTAATTCACACGGTATTCTTCAACTTGTAGAATCAAACAAATTTCCAAAGTTAATAAATATCCGAGTAAAATGGATAGCGATGAATAGATACGAAGGGGAGGACAGGGTATAGAAAATGAAACTAGATGAAGGCTTTCATTAGCGAGAAAGTATCTCGAGAAAGGGTGGAAGAGAGATAGATGGAGGATCTACCTTTGGGGCCCTACTGTCAGGAATCACGACTCTCCACAATGGTATCATATTGTCCACTTTGAAAAACATAAGCTCTCCTGAGCTTGTTTTGGACTTCCTCGGAACACCTCATATCAATAAAAATAGTATTCCTCACTTATAAACTCATATCAATGTTTAGATTTAGGAATGTCCAACCAAAAGCAGATCCATAGGAAGCAGTTAAACAAGTAATATCATACTACTGAGTCTAAACATAAATGGGGTTGGAACCTTAATGACAAACTAGTTGTAGAGGTCATATTCATCAGCCCCACCAGCTGAAGTTGCAAATGGGTCAGATACAGTCGGTCCCGAGTTCTGTTCCGAGACCGGTACTTATACCCAACCCACTGCTAAAAGGTTTCCACACTCTCTAATGTGGGAATTGAGCCCCGACTGATGACAAGTTCTTATACCATTTGTAACAGCTCAAACCTACGAGAAAGGTTTCCACACTCTCCAATGTGGGGACTCCATATTCTTGCAGGCCGTACACGAGAATGCGTATTTTTTTTTTTTATATTTTTAAAGTTGAGTGAGATATTGAATTTGTTTGAAATAAAATATAAAATAAGTTGTGTTTCCATTGGACTGTCATGGGCACTATTGATAAAAGATGTTTATTTGCTTAACACGTACCCAACTTATCTCGACGAGTACTCTAAAATAGCAAATTTGGAATAGTTAAATCTCTCCCGAGTTCTACGAACACGAGAACCGAGATTCTCTTCTAGCTTTCTTTTACAAAAATGGAAAGATGCCTAACTTTTTTTATATTTTTTTTATGCTACAAAAGATTATAAGAACCATAGAAACTAAAGATGAAGAATTTGAAGTGGTCACATAAACAAGTTGCGAGATTCTAAGAGCTTCCATATAAGCTCTCCAATTTGGCTTCTCCAAAATGCATATTTTCATTACAAAATGGCTCAAATTTCCCAAGTCTCTGCTGATGTTAAAATACAATCTTCAGCTGACAAATTCTATGCTTTCTTTAGGCACAAAATGCACCATTTGCCTCAAATATTCTCTAAGAATCTCCACAGCTTTGAGTTCCTTGAAGGAAATGACTTCACTCCTGGCTCCCTCATGCACTGGTCTTACGACATTGGTACGACTTCGTTCGCTTTTGTGTTTTTGTTTTTGAAAATTAAGCTTATAAATACTCGTTTGTTTCTTCGTTCGGTTAGTTGGGCCGGCTAAAATGAAGGCAAAAGTGGCCGATGTCGATGAAGAAAACAAGTCGATCACGTACGAAGCTGTTGAAGGAGACATATTGAGCCAATACACCTTATTAAGGTCGAAGTTCCGAGCCTACGACGACGTAGAAAACGGAGGTGCCATCGTGAATTGGTCGTTCGAGTTCGAGAAAGCCAACGAGAACATCCCGTCCCCTGAAGCTTACCTGGAATTTGTTTCTAAGATCTCAATTGGACTTGATGCTTACCTTGCTGTTAACTGATGAACAACAAGGCCATTGGCATTGTGCTATGAATAAAGGGAGCCATTGTTGATTGCTTCCCCATCTCTATGTATCTCTATTTATTGTTATGCATTTTACTTTGACTTTCCATAAATATTTGACTTTTTAGTTGAAGTCTAAGAACAAAAACATGTTTTTAGCGATTATGGTCTTGTTTAATAACTATTTGACTTTCAATTTTTGAAAATTAAATTTAAAAGGGTTCGATACTACTTTTTACATTTTTTTTTCTTTAAAAAAACAAAACAATCGTATTTTAAAACGGGGTGAATTGCGCCCGTTTGAAATGCGGGTTGCGGATCATATTTAGGATTTAGGATTTTAGAAATAAATTTAGAAAAATGATTTAGGGATTTTAGGAATAAATGAACGGGTATAAATATCTCTCCATCCTACTTAGTTCATTATCACAAGAAATCACAATCACAGTAGTAGTTTCTACAGAGTGTTTTGTAAATCTCTTCTTGATTGATTTTAATAAAATGTGCGATTGTTTCCCACATAAAGTTGTGTTCAACAGACCCCATATCGATTCGAGAGGGGAATGAGCGGCATTGAGGACGCTAGACTACAAAAGGGGTGAATTGTGAGATCCCATGTCGGTTAGAGAGAAGAACGGAACATTTTTTTATAAGGGTGTGGAAACTTCTACGCGAAAAGGTGGATTGTGAGATCCCACGTCCATTGGATAAGGAAAAGAAACAATGAAAACCTCTTCCTAGAAAATTGCTTCACACACGACCACATTTAATAATATTTTGTTGTGAAATTTCAATTTCATAATAATTACTATTAAATACAGATATAAATTTATTGCTTAAGTGCCTGGAAAATATCTCAATTAAAAAAAAAAAAAAAAAAAACTTATGATTTAAAAAATATTACAAAATTACCATATAAGTAGTTTTTAATATTTGGTGAATATCATACAAATTTATAATTTATAAGTATTTTATATAATTTAGCATAAATTTATTAAATTTTCTATACTGCATTAATTTTAAAATTTATTGAAGCAATTTTTTCGAAAAAGGAGAAAATAAAAACTTTCCGAAATAGCATTAATTTAATTCACGCGGGAAAAAGGTCACAATCAGGTGCACTCAGGACCACGGAAACTTGATTTTGAAAAGGGCAGCTCAATGACCTGCCCGGCCTGCCACTTACTTAATTTGTGACCAATGTCTTGCGGATCTCACTCTCGCAACGTGGCAGAATTTTAATGGTTGTGGATCAACGTTGAGTCTAAATCATTGTAGAAAAAAAAAAAATAATAATAAACCTATTAAATAAATATATAATAATAAGTGGTAAATTTAATGCCCTAATTTTTTGTGGCTCCAGTATTTTAAAGTTTGGTTGGATTGGTTCGTAATTTAATTTTATCCGTTATTTAAAATTTATTTATCTCTCGAACATATTAGTTAATACATTGTTATTATTCAATATCAATTAATATAAATCTTATATGCACGTTAGATTCTTGTGAAAGCTAACACAGTTAATGTGATTGAGCTATCGAGAACATTGTACCTATAAATAAATAAAATTGACCCATAATTAATTTTAACAAAATAAATTGCTATATATATTTTATCCATTTTTATTATTTTTATTTATTTTAACGAAAAATATTGATAAAAATTAAGTTTTTTCCACTAAAATTTTAAAATAACTAATAACGGTTGGAAAAATAATAATAAGAAATAAATAGTAGTTAATACTCTAACATTCGTACACTGCCACTTACCCGATCACCGCCTGCAATAGCGCGAGGAAACCGCGTGGAAGGTTTCGATTCCCTCTCTCTATATATATCTCTAGCAAATCTCTCGATCGGGAAGGAAGAAAATCGGAAAAGTGTTTTTGTTTTGAATTTTGTTTTGAATTTTGTTTTTCTCTCTCTCAATTCAAATTTGATCTGTTTGATCCTTCGCGAAGCTTTTATGCCTATGGCGAAGACGTCGGTTTCAAATCCAAGCTCCCCAAATCCTGGAGGAGCGTTGGGCTCCATGGACGAGGTTATCATGGTCTTCAAGAAGTTTGATAAGAACGGCGATGGCAAGATTTCCATCAAGGAGCTCGCTGCCGCCCTTGGGGAACTTGGCGGTAAGATCTCCGATGATGAGATCCGCCGCATTATGTCGGAGATTGACAAGGACGGTAATGGATTCATCGACCTAGATGAGTTCGCCGAGTTTCATCAGAACTCTTCTTCTACTGGCGGAGGTAGCAAAGATCTGCAAGACGCTTTTGATCTGTACGATGTCGATAAGAACGGCCTAATCTCGGCCAAGGAGTTGCACTCTGTTCTCAAGCGCCTTGGTGAAAAATGTAGCCTCAAAGATTGTTGCCGGATGATCAGCTCCGTCGATGTTGACGGTGACGGCCATGTAAATTTCGAGGAGTTCAAGAAGATGATGACTCGCTCATAGTCGTCTTCGTTGGTAGAGGTAGTTTCAGAATGAAATCAAAATAGTTTAGAATTTTGAAGCAAAATCTGGTACTCTCAGTCGCTTGTTAGTGTACAGTTTGTGATTCTATATCTATCTGGCTTATCTCGATCATCCTCTTGCCATCTGTAACCGATTAGGGTACTAAAAAACAAATTATCCGATTCTAGATCTTAATCAGAGATCCTCTAGTTCTTAAAAAAAGAAAAAAATCAGTTAATATCTGTCTCTGATTGATTGAGATGCTCTGTTTCTGATAAGGATGAATTCAAAGTTCTCGCAGTAATTTTTAGAATCCGAAATTTGATGAAGCTATTGAAGAATTGAATGCTGTTTGTGCTGGTTGGATTGATTTCTAGCAATGATTTGGAAATAGTTTCAAAATTTGCATCAAATTGGCATGTAATTCAAAATTTAGCGATGAAAATTCCTTGCGTGATAGACTAAGCAAGTATATACCTCTATTCCCGAATCGTTTCAGTTATTCTGAATTTTGTTTTTAATCTTTCAAATTTCTCGAACACGTAGAATTTTTATGATGAAAAAGTTGAATCTCACAGATCTTGAATGATTATAAATTAGATAAAGAAAAGACAAGACTACTGTTGAACCACGGGGGAAGTATGGTCAAAGTTCTTGAGAGGTAATTGTGGAGGCGGTGTTGCTATGAGGCGAACACGGAGGGTTGTTTGGACATCGGCGGTTTGTGGGAGCGGTGATAGGGACATTGCTTCGTCGTTAGGTTAAAGCATGAGTGAGGCATAGAGGGTAGGGCATGTACCTTGCCTTTTAAGCTCCCTTTGCGTGCTTGCTTCTTTCTCGAGGCCCAATCCCACCTTTCTAGTTGTCACTAATGTTTCTTTGTTTTCAATAATTAAAATTATTATTTGATTACTCTATAGGTTGTCAAGAATATATATATATATATATATATATATATATATAAACAATGAGTTAAAACAAGCAAGAGACTCCTATTGATGCAAAATTGGGGTTTCAATGGTAGGAATAAGTGGGAGTGAGACCCGAAACAGAGAAGGAATTGATGCAAAAGCAATGTAGCTTGAACCACTGCTTACTTGCATAACGAGTGAGTCGGAAAAGGGAAAGAGCTAGCTGACAATTCTGCATTTTTTTTAACAAACAATCAAGAAATTCACCTTCACCCTTGAAATTGTGTGGGGGAAAGGGTGGAAGAGAGATAGATGGGCAACTACCAACACCCCAGGACAACGAATTGGAATCTCTCTCAAGTTCTACTCAAATATGAATTCCGCGTGGAGAAGGCTTGCATTAGGCACTGCAGCCAACCGCTTCAATTCCATCTTCCACCCTGATATATGGCAAACGTATCCGAGGGGGCAAACTCTCTGTGCGAAGGTTGCAGACTCGTGTTCCCATTCTTCCCAATTTTAGAAATTGGGGTTGAGGTTGCAGACTCGTATTTCATGTTTAGAAAGATAGACGATGAAGAAAAAAAATTGTCTTCTCTAGGCTTTTCCTTTTCGGACTTTCTCTCAAGGCTTTAAAACACGTCTACTAGGATAAGGTTTCCACACCATTATAAAGAGTATTTCATTCTCCTCCCTAAACAATATGGAAGTCTCACAAATATTTTAAAGAACTCACTCAATCAAACAAAGATCGAACGGTGTAACTTCAACCATTCAAACTCTCACTCCAAACATCGAAGAGAAATATAACTTAATATTATTATTATTTATTTTAGGTCTATAACCGTGTAGAACCAGGAATACCAATCCATTTCAATTGCAGCTCAACTTCCCCACATTCCACATTTCTTAGCCTTACAAACATTTTTTGAGTAACTTCTCCATTTTCCCAAACGATGTAACTTTCTTCCGACAAACAATTGCTCTTACTTGGTTGAATCGTTCTTACGATGGTTCCATTTGAAAGGTTGTTTAGTTTCATCTTAACAACTTCCACGAACGGACGAGCATCGATCTCCGCATCGCCCATCTTATCATCTAGTGAGAACCGGTCCTTATCGTATACAAACTGTACAAATGAATCAAAACAACAACGTTATCAAACCATCATTTCATAGAGTACATGTGAAAAAAAAAAAAAAAAAAGTTGGGCAATGTATTTCTTGCCATGGTGATCGGAAGATTTGGATCTTCGATTGATAGAGTTAGATCTTCGTTCCACTGCGGGTTAGTATTTTGCTTCACAGCTCGAGTCTTCAACTTCTGTAGTATGCACGAAAATTCAAATTTAACAAAAAATACTCAAAACTGTAAATGTAATCGAACAAATAGACCGATCGAAAAAGGAGAAAAGACCAATTTGCCCATCTTCAAAATAACATAAGGATCACTGCTATAAACATCTCTTATAGCAAGATTGATTCCTCTACACACATGAATTCTAAGTAGTCCCATCCAATTCTCCATCTTTCAAACCTCAATGGTTCTTCTTAACCTCTAACAATAAATAATATAGAGATTTGTGACCCTCTTTTTCTGTGGGCTATCAATTTCTTAATTTGGCTCATTTAAATTTGTATTTTATATTTTTTCGACCGTCAAATGAAGATTTAAATATTTGATTTTTATAACGAGAGTCTAATATTTTTATGAGTCGAGTTAGAATTAGATTTCACGCTTGTCTGATATTAAAAATATATATATAATTAATTAATTAGTTTAAGTTTTTGGGTTTAGCAGCGAGAGTTACCGTGGTATTATTGGAACATGGTAAGTTTCAAAATCGAATCTTAATCGAGTCATTTTCTTACTTGTTAGGTTTCGTGTTAATTTTCTTAACTCTTAAGTTATGTTCGTGTTAATATTCAACTTGAAATGTTGACTTGTCGTCAATCTCTCATTTTAATACAACGTGTCGTAATGAATATAAAATATTATAAAATCTTATTATGGTATGCAATAACCTACTATATATATATACATATATATTATAAAAAAAAATAATAATATTTGATCAACAAGAATCATTTAAGGTAAGATGTTGACTTGTCGTCAATCTCTCATTATTATTATGGTATGCAATAACCTACTATATGTTGACTTGTCGTCAATCTCTCATTTCTTGCGTTGAGATATTTGATCAACAAGAATCATTCAAGCTAGACATGATCGATCTTTGAGATATTCGATGAACAAGGTAATTCAAATCTTACTTCCCTTGTAGTGATTCTTTATCTTATCAAAGCCACTTCATCTATACTATGACTTCATCATTTCACTTAAAAGTGTAAGATGACATTAATCTACAAGACGATTACTAAAGCGTTATCAAAGTTTAACCCACGAGACAAAAAACTCGTGGTAAATTATACCAACAACGATCACGAGATTTTATTTAATATTATTTTGAAATGAAATTGTTCATGGTGGGGCCCATCTAATTGATTGAGATAGGCCTCACGGGTTGAATAATGCAAATAAACTTAATAAATTATTCAATATTCAATGAAACAATATAACATTTTAAAAAATAATTAAGAGATAACATTTAAAAAAATTAAGAAAAAAAATTAATTAAAATAATCACATTATTAGTTAAATTTGTTACATAAAAATGTATGTCACCCAATAAATAAATTTTTATTAAATTAGAAAAACTCGATTAAAAATATTAAAATTACAAATTGGTCCCTTTTCTTATCATCAAAGTGTCGGCAAGGTAGCGAAGGCTTACGTGGGTCCTTTTATTATTATTATTATTATTATTTATTAAAATATCACAATTTTAAAATTTATTATATTTTAAACCTTATTCGATAATATTTAATTTAGTATCGTTATTTGTTTGTTTTTAAATAAATTAATGGTAAATATGCTTTTTTATGTGCTTTTTGTATATTTTGCAAGTTTTAAAAATTAAAAAATTTACTTTTCAAAATTAATATTTATTTATGAAATATCTATAAAATATTTAAATTAATAAATAAATAAAAAACACCTCATTCCGAATAAATGGAGACGTAGCCACAGAATTTTTATCCCAGTTTTCTTCTTCTCCTCCTCCTCCTCCTCCTCCTAATCTTCTTGCAATGGCGGCGGCGGCGATGATGGCGGCGGTGGCAGCGATCGTAGTCTTGACACTGGCTGCAAGCAACGGCAATGCTGCTTCTCTAAGTCGTTCGAACTTCGGCAACGAAACCGACGCCGGTGCTCCATCGACGTGGTGCGACCGTCGCACCGAGGAGTGCCTTGTCGGAGATGACGACGTTGACGGCTCAGATTTTCTAAGCCTTGCTTTCGTTGATGTAAGTAGGATCTCTGGGCGGACTGGAAATGAGAACAGACCAGTATGCGATCGGCCGGGTAGAGCTAGCTGTCTTTACCCGAACCCTAGGACCTATACGGGAGAACATCCTGGCACATACAACCGCATCCGCCCATAATCCACCGGACCCTAGTAATTTGAAGCGGGTTATTTCGTTATCTACTACCTGTTGTTGAATATTATTGGCCGTAAGTTCTACATTGGTTAATTTAGTAGAAGATCGTGTGATTATAAATGAGGAATACTATTTCCATTGGTACGAGGTCTTCTGGGAAACCTAAAGCAAAGCCATGGGAGCTTATGTTCAAAGTGGATAATGTCATACCATTATGGAGAGTCGTGTTCGTCTAATACTTGTGTCGTTTGAATGTATCCGATCATTTTACTTTGTTTATGGTTTGGCTTCTACAAATTATGTAATTATTGTTGTTTTGTGGTTATTTTGACTTTCAATATCCGTTCGGGCATCAAATTAAGTCGTTAGTAGTATCGAATCAATAGGTGCAACTGGATATCTTTAATAGGTCTAATTTGAGCACGATCACCATCAAACTTCCGGTTGTGTGCTAATAAATTAAAAAAAGAAAAAAACTATGATGTGTTGAAGATTCCAAAAAATTGATCGAATTTTTAAATAAAAATAATTGTAAACTTAATTGAAGTCGGGTTCGATGTAAAAATTATCTATAAGTCTCAAAATTTTCTCTTTTAATGGAGACGCTGAGTAATTTTATTTTGAAGCATTTTTTTTTTACCATTTAAATAGTAAAAAATGATCGTTTTGGAGTTGTGACGGGTGATATTGACCATTTAGGCCTAAAAATCAAACTTAGATATCATGATTTGAGAAAAGTGAGCAAAAACGTGTAAAAAAAAAAATATATTTTTTAAGAAATTCCCGTTGCACAAAAATAATTGTTTTACAGTTGTTGATGCAGATGAGTGATAACGATCACTAACCCTAGAAACCAAGCTCAATGGTCAGAGGGTGATGTTTTAGACCGTGTTTAAAATCGTGAGGGGAGGAAAGTAAAAAAAAAAAAAAAAAACTATTTTGTAAAAATTTGTCAAGTTTTATCGTTTTTGTGTAGAAGTTATAAAATTGATTCAAATGCATTTAGAACGCGGTCGAGTTTTGAAGAACAAAGACATAATTTGGCTAAATGCAGAGTCAAAATGCCTATAATATGTCGTCACAATTGAGCCTAAATGAAACTTAGGGCTACAAAATTACAAAAAAAAATAAATAAAAATATGCTCGGGATTAAAGTTGAAGGATATTAATGAAATTTTGAAAAGTTTTGAATGTATTTTATTATTTTTTAGATTTTTTTTTTTTTAAAGTTGAAAAAGGATTTTTATACAAATTTTATTAATTAAACTTTTATTTATTAAGGTCATCCGAAACTCTTGGCGATACAATTCATTTTAGACACGGTGTAGAGTTTCGTTTCCGAAAGATTACAAGAGCTTCTTGGAAGCCATAGCCACTGGATCATCAAAAGCTTCAATTAGGATTCAATTCCGGCCCTACACCCACGGAACTGCAAGCGTTGGGTGAGTTTGATGATTCCAATTTCTTTTCCCGCTCATTGCCATTCGTTTCGTTCTGCGAATAGTAAATTTCTTTCGTGGCTCTTAGCTTTGCTACACACGGAAATGAAATAAATGAGATGATGAAAGAAATGGCGATTAATCAGTGTGTAAACGTATTTGGATGCTTTGGAAATGGGTTTAATCGTCGTTTTGGAGTAGTATAATTTGTGAAAATGCTGGTTTTCTTTTTTCTTTTTAATAATTTGATGAGGATTACTCTGATTATCTTGTATAGGTGAATGCTGATATATGTCTCCAGTTTTCTTTGTGTTCAAGAAACAAAATATTGTGAATACATTTGATTTAGTGAGTGATTAGAAATGGTAGGGCCAGATTATTGATATTTG
This sequence comes from Cucurbita pepo subsp. pepo, assembly GCF_002806865.2. Lineage (NCBI taxonomy): Eukaryota > Viridiplantae > Streptophyta > Magnoliopsida > Cucurbitales > Cucurbitaceae > Cucurbita > Cucurbita pepo. Next base: position 12,543,105 of record NC_036639.1, on the reverse strand, counting down.
GATGTTGATCAAGCTTGTTGACCTTAAGTTAGCTTTTAGCTAGTTTAGTTATGTAGTAGTGGTTTAACTAGATAGTTTTAGTCAGTTAAGTGTACTGAACTTGGATTCTTTTACAATTGAATATGGATTAATTGTAATTGGGGTTAAAATTCTTTTATAATTGAAAGGAATTGGAGAATTTTTCAAAGAACAGTACATTCCTTTGTTTGAACGGTTTGAATCCACAAGAATAAAGGCTTCTCGATGGTGATTCTCTTCAAGTCTTTTGCTGAATTTTCATTATTTTGATTATAAGTTTCATTTCCTGTTATAAAAACACTAGAGAAGAGGGCTAAATACATATGGCTTCCATCATTTTTTGGCAATGAGTCGAATATTCTTTTGAGGAACTCTGTTTTAGCCTTGCTATTCTTTCTATGGCTAGTGGTATGTTTACATTAGAATTTTCATATTTCCTTTGATAGTTTCTGATCTTCATATTCTTCATTGGTAGGAGGAGCCTACCGATATGGAGATTTATGCCCCAAGGTACAGATTATTTTCTATCTAAGAAAATTATTGTTATGAACTTCTTAGTATCTTGTTCACTTGGCCTTCAATTATAGACTGCTGACTCTAATTTTTGTGCACCTTCCACAAAAGTTTGTTGATTATCTCTATATCTAAGACCTGAAGCATGTTATGTATCCACCCCCCTGCAAATGTTTTAGTTTGGTCTTTGAATATGGATGTGATTAATGAAGTTCTCTGTTATGTCTATAATCATGAGCATCAAATCATTATGTTCACTATGTTTGAGACTTTTTGCGAACCTGATGCCATTATTACTTATGTTACGATCTTGGTTAGGAGTTGTCTGGAAAAGCAAGTTTTACTGAGTTTCAAGATTGCAAGAAAGTTAAAGAGGGAAAACTTGAATAGCCCTTCATGCAATATTACAACCCGGAGCTTTAGGATGGGTTCTGGCATGTTGATCCATTCTTGTGAACCTTCTGTGATGACACGTCCTCAGAGTTATTGGATTCAAAGAAGACATTCATTGCCTGTCACTTCTGAGGAATCTTCAATGCAATCAAAAGATCTTTCCCTAGATGTAGAGGAGATTGAAAGTGCAGAGGAACTTTTGGCTGAACCCCTTAGCAGCGAGCAGGTAAGTGGAGACTAAGTTCAGAATTTAATGCTTTCATGATTAAGAATGATGGATACTCCATTTATAGTCTGCTAAATAACATAGAATGGAATCAGTTACTACCTATTTCTTATTGTTTCTCCTTCAACTGTTGCCCCAGAATCTTTCTTAGAAATTTTTTGCTTTCATCATCAAAACTTAGAGTGCCCCCTTTTTCCATAATTTATTATAGCTTTAAATTAGTTCTATCCTTGGTGTCGACTTTCTGATGGAGTTTAATGGTGTTTGGGTATTGATGTATCTTTGCCTGTTTGTAAGTTTGAAGAGTTAGTGATTCTTGTCAGGCTTACATGATTTCCACAAGTATCTTTAAAAAAAAAGTTGGGAATGGTACTTTCATTAATCATACACATTGGAAAATGGAGGTAAAAGAAAATCAAAAGGGTTGCCATGGCTTAGGAATTTAGATGGTGTTTTTGGCAATGTTTCAAGAATGTTAGTGACACTAGGGTACATATTGGGGAAGGATTTGTATTGCGCAATTTTCTTTATCTCAAGTTTACAGGTCAAGTTTTAATATAGTGTAATAAAATTATGGATGCCGTCCTTAGGATTGTTTTTTTTTTAGATTACTCAACTACCACAGCAATTACTGCTCTCTCGGTTCTTGTGGCTTGATTTCTTCCCTTTTTTCTTCAATTTTCAAACTTCTGCCCAATTACACCTTTTTCACACTTTTTTTTTTCTTCAAATTCTCTTATTTACTCTTAAATGCTCCATTCCTACAAGCTCAACAAATAAATGCGTGAAAATAGCCAATAAGTTCTCATAAAAAAGTGAAAATTCACTATCAATATGAGATGATGGGTTCAAACTTTTGGCCACCTACCTACATTCTGAAAGGTGTGTAATAAAGCAAACAAAATTGCATTGGGCATTTATCTAATGCTGAGGCTATTTTCCTTCTATTCTGTAATGTTTCTTTTCAGAAAGCATGATATCCACTTTTCTATCTGTCCAAGAGCTGAATTGGTCTTAATTGACTACAGCTAAATGCATTGTTGGCTAATTCAGAAAGAGAGAGGCTTGTGAAAAGGCTCAGTCATGCTAATCAACAGAACCGACTTCTCAAACGACAGGTGTAAAGACACATGAAATTTTTTATGTTACAAGTATGTTATAGAAAATTTTTACCTTTCATTACACAGATTCATGATCATTTTTCTATTATTATTTATTTTGGTGATCATTTTTTATGTTGACTATATCTTCTCTTGTACTGGTTTTAGATAGATTGTGCAGATTAACTACAAAACCAGAATCAAAATTCTAAAAGTAAAACTACGACCAAGTTAACGTTTAGTTCCTCATCTATGGACAGTATTTGTCTGATTAATGTCTGCAATAATTTAAGCTTTTCAATCAAGTTATATTGGTGGCACTTTATATCTCACTAGTAAGATCCTTATGCTTCTTCTTTTTTTAAAAACAGAACAAAATAGGATCCTGAAGAGAGCTACAATATCTATCTATCCTTTGTAGTAATGCTCTCTATTCTTTCTAGCCAAATTCCCCAAGAAAATGTGTGAGATCCCACATCGGTTGGAGAGGAGAATGAAACATTCCTTATAAGGGTGTGGAAACCTCTCCCTAGTAGATGCGTTTTAAAATTTTGAGGGGAAGCCTGGAAGGAAAAGCCTAAAGAGGACAATATCTGCTAGGGGTGGACTTGGGCTTGGGCTTGGGCGGTTACAAAATGCCTTTTATTATAAAAAAAGAATACATATACGTACGGTAAATTTTATGTCGACTCTTGGGGAATTTGAGATAGTTGGGGTTTTCTTATTTCCTTGATTCTGGTAAGATATAGTATTGAGGGATATTGAAATTTTAGTGTAGCTAAAATATTGGGTATCAGCGAGGGAACGGAAAGTCTAATAATAGTTTTATCTTCTCAGCTGCGTGTACAGGACAATGATTTAGTTAACTTTAAGACCGAACTTGCTGTCTTGGACCACGAAGTTGAGGTTAGGCTTCTTTCTAACCAATTTATAGCCCCCTAGAATTTGTTTAGTCAGACAATAATCATAGAAGTTGTAATCTTCTTTCATGTATGTATTATTATGAAAAGGGTTTGATCAAACTAGCAGAAGAAATAGCACAATCTGGTATTCCAGAAGGTACGAGAAAGATTAATGGGAAATACATTCAATCTCACCTTCTCACAAAACTAAAAGGTATAATGAAGATTCAAAGCTTTAATTTCAGCGTTAATGAGTTTTATTACCTTCTTTCTGCACTTGTGTGTGAAATGACGTGTGCTGCCCTCGATGAAAGTTTTTCATCATTACTCAAAAACATATGTTGACTAGTGATTATTTTTCTGGACTGTTCTTTCTTTAAAAGCTGTTCATAAAAAGATAGAGAATCAAATAAAGGATGTGGATTTGGTGCAATCAAAAGAAGTTCCACTATTCTGGTATGGAATGGCTGAGGTAAGAACAGAAAATTCTCATTTGTTTAAACTTTCTTCCTATCTGAAAGGAAACTTGCTTTCTATATTCTAACATTGATTGTTTCCTTTTAATAAAAAGCATCAATTTCATTAGGAAAATGAAATATTAAAAATAAAATGAAAAATGAAAAAGGCCAGGCTAATGAAGGTTACAAGAAAGCCTTCCAATAGTTTTCATAATAAAAGATAAAATAACTACGGTAACTCTATGTGTGATTCGAGGTACTCAGAGTCTTTCTATTGAGTTTACTCCAGTATAAACTATGAGATCCCACATCTATTGAGGAGGAGAACGAAGCATTCTTTATAATAGTGTGAAAACCTCTCTCTAGGAGACATTTTAAAAACCTTGAGGGAACTACGAAAGGGAAAACCTAAAGAGGACAATATCCGCTAGTGGTGAGATTGGGGTATTCAAATGGTATCAGAGTCAGTCACCAGATGGTGCGAGACACTGGTCGGAGTAGGGCTAGACCCTCTCCATAGTAGATGTGTTTTAAAACTGTGAGACTGACGACAATACGTAACGGGCCAAAACGGACAATATTTGTTAGCGGTGGGCTTGAGCTATTACACTAACTAATTGCTAATATATTCTCAATGCCCTGATAATATTCTTATTCGTTGCAATTAAGTAGGACTCAACTAGTTATATTCACCTATCCCAGAAGCTAAGATGTTTAAATCTGTTCTTCCACTTACCATTATTGCCTTCATTCTAATTATTTTATCATCGTCTTTGAATAGAGTGTGCAAGTTATGGGAACTTTTGATGGCTGGAGTGTTGGGGAGGACTTATCACCTGAATACACCGGTGCTTACTCTAAGTTCTCAACAACTTTAAGGCTTAGACCTGGAAGGTATAGTTCTTCTTCACTGCCTTTCTCACCTCTCTTTCATTATTTTATAGAAAATCTTGTTAATTTATTAATAATTTGATTAGTTTTATGACCAGTATTTATATAAATTGATCGACCATGGGAGTCATCAATTAACGGTTAGATTATAAGTGTACTCTTTGAACTCTTAGGTTTATGTCCTAAGAAGTACTTGAACTTAAAAAAAAAAAAAAAATTGTCGAATAGGCTCAAGACTTGTTAGGCATGAGATTGAGAATTCTTAACGTTTAGAGACTAAACAAACACAACTTTAAAAGTTCATAGACTCATTGGATACAAAATTGCAAGTTTAAAGCTTACGTAACGCTTCTTAAAGCTTGTAATTTTACTTAGAGTAACCCATCATGTGTATTATGTTTGAAGGTACGAAATCAAGTTCTTAGTGGATGGAGAGTGGCATCTATCACCAGAATTTCCCACCGTTGGCGAAGGCTTGATGGAAAATAACCTGCTAGTTGTGGAATAGTTCTGACGTCAAAAGACTCATAAATCATATAATCATGTGTACTTAAATAAAGGTTACAACATATCATGCACTTCAATGAAGGTCTTGCTCCTTTAACCAACTTTTTTCATGATTATGAAATAAAAAACCATGAGATATTATCAAGAGTTAAACTTAGAGAATGATTTTTAAGTATTTAATTTCTTTAGTTCATATGAAACGACATGATCAATGCGATTATCCAACAACATGATAACATGATTTTTATTATAATCCAGTAGTTAAATGTAAAATATATTATTTATCCATAATATATTGATGTACGAGTTACGAACAGAACTATCGGATGAAATTTATGATACTACTGAAAAAATGTTTTTTCAACTTTGTTACGTTGCATCTTTGAATTGGAAGTTCGTTGTTCTTTGTTACAAAGTTATTCAATTCAGATAAATTAATTTGAAAAATAGTGACATTCCATCAATAGATTTTTTGTCTCCAAATTCTAATGTAATTTATAGTTTGGCGTGAATTTAACTGACATTTACGCGTTGAATCCAGAAATTCAGATTTGATATTCTAAAAAAAAAATAAAAAAAAAAGGGATAAAAATTACATTCATCGAGAGAAAAAAAAATAAAAATGGAACTTATACCCACGAAGGAGACAAAATTACACGCTCGAAGGTCGGGTCGCCATGGATGACGCAGAAGCAATTTGGGAAGAGATCGAGCGGTCTGAGAGGTATCGAATCGAATTTTCTTATTTTTATACCATCAACGCATGGTCGCTCAACAGTCAATCGACTCCTTATGTTACGGTTCGTTGATGGGCTTTGCAGCTATCTTGTCTGCTCCACGTATGAGGAAGCATTAGAGATAGCTTCCTCTGTTTCGAAGCGTATTTCTCGAATGAAAACTGGCTGTAAAAATGATATGTTGGAAGCAGCTGGTATGGTTTTGGTTCAATCTTTGAAGGAACTTGGAAGGTAGTGTTCTTATAACTAATTTCGTACATTTCATGTGGTTGTATTTTTAACCATATCGATTCGAGTTCTTAAGCGATATTTATAGACTATGATGTTTGTTGTGAAGCCTATTGATGATCTTGATTAATACATTGTTAATTGTAATAGGTGATGTAAATATGGACCAATATCAAACTGTTGTATTACTTTATTAGTATTCTTCATTGTTTAACGGACAGTGTTCTTATTGTTCATTGATATTGAACTTGCAGGACATCTCGTATAGTGGATGAGCTCAAATTATCATTTTCCTCTGTTGCAGCCATCCCGGTTAATGTTCTTTTAACTGGGTAATCTCATCTTCTGTCAATAATAACGTCTAGCTAGTCTTGTAATTCATTTGATTCTTCTGTTCGTTGATTCATCATGTGAGTACGTATCAATGATCATTATTGGAAAATATAAAGACTTTGGTCAATGATCTAATGTTTTAATACATGCTGAAATACTTAGTGTATCTCGAAGAAGAACATGTACATTGAATTATAAATCTCTCTCTAGTCATGAAATAACTAGATTTGAAATCGCTAGTCGATGATGTTATAAATCAATTGGATGGCTGGAGGGAGAAGCGTTGGACGTCGTAGAGAGAAGGTATCATCTACTTGAGCAATCTGTTAACATTCCTTCCTTAAGCTGTAACGGCCTAAGCCACCCACCGCTAGCAGATATTGTCCTCTTTGGGGATTTCCCTTTCGGACTTACCCTCAAGGTTTTTAAAACGCGTCTGCTAGGGAGAGGTTCCACACCCTTATAAAGTGTGTTTCGTTCTCCTCCCAACCGATGTGGGGTCTCACAATCCACCTCCTTCACGGCCCAGCATCCTCGCTGACACTCGTTCCTTTCTCCAATTGATGTGGGACCCCTTCGGAGTCCAGCGTCCTTACTGGTACACCGCCTCATGTCTACTCCCAAGCCCACCGCTACAGAAATAACCTCAATATACCCAAGCTATCATGGCTATAGATCATAACTTGGTGGCCTTCTATCTAGAAAATTAATGCTACAACTTTCCGGATGTTAACTTGGTGGCATTCTATGAGGTTTTAAGTATGGTTAACTGTTAGTGAAAGAGGGATTGATTGAATAATTGATGAGAAGATTGAATTATGAAGAGCAAGAATGCTCCATATTTATACAAGAATACAAAATATATTCAGAAAATCTACCTAAAAATCTGGAGAAAATCTGGTAACAAACCAGTAAACAAATCAAAATAAAATCTAATCAAATCAAAACTAAATCAAATAAAAAACTAGATCTAACGCCTAACTAAGATTTAATTAGATACTAACTGACAGTAATCTAAACAAATACATGATCTTTAACACTCCTCCTTGTTTAGATGCTGTGAACTCCAAGCTTTTTTCTAAACACCCATCTTGCTCAAATTATTTTTCTGTTTAGAGGTCGATCAACCAACTCCCAGATTTTGTTTTTCTCGATCACTGAAAGCTCCTCCTCGGACAGGTGCATCATCAACCAAAGCATCTTGTCGTTCATCTTTAGACTCTTCTAACATGCTACCAAAGATTAAATTGTTTGGTGCATTAGAAATCAGATTCACCTTCGTCAGTTCTTCCCAATTCCATTGCTCATTTCCAGCAAAATGAACATCTTGGCTCACAATAACACAACTAATGTGTGGTTCAAAAACTCTGTAAGCTTTGGATATAGTGCTATACCCAACAAAGATGCTAACTTCTGACTTTTTGTCAAGCTTATCACGCTCGACCTGTGGAATGTAAGTGAAGCAAAGACACCCAAATACTCTAAGGAACTTTAAAGAAAGTTTATAACCATACCAAACCTCAAATGGTGTCAAGTTCTTCACAGCTTTTGTTGAAATTAGATTTTGCAAACACATAATAGTGTTTCCTGCTTTTTCCCAAAAACGTTTTGGAAGATCCTTCTCATGAAGCATGCATCTCGTTATCTCCATTATGAATCTATTCCTCCTTTCATTGACGTCATTCTGTTGAGGAGTGTATGGTGCTGTCAATTGATGTTCAATTCCAGCCTCTTCCCAAAACCTGCTAAAAGTTTCTAAAGTGTACTCCTTGCTATTATCTGATCTTATAGTCTGAATCAAGCATGCACTTTCATTCTTAACTTTGGCTTTGAATTTCCAAAATACACCCGCAACTTCTGACTTTTGCTTCAGCAAGAATATCCAACACATTCTCGTTAGATCATTAATAAAAGCAATGTAATAAAGATTACCATTTAATGATGGTGTTCGCTGAGGACCACAAAGATCAATATGAACCAGCTGCAGTTTTTTCGAGACTCTCCATGCCTGTTTAGGAAAGGGTTGCCTATGTTGCTTCCCAAAAATACAAGCACGGTAAGGAGGCATGTCATCATCAATGTTAGTGAGTTCTTCTACCAACTTCTTTGACTGCATCTGAAGCAAACCTCGATGATGAAAGTGTCTAAGTCTTTTGTGCCAAATCTCAGTGGCACTAACTCTGGATATAAAGGCCGTCGGATTTAGAGCAAAGCTTTTTCCTTCCATTTTGACATTGAACAAGTCTTTGCCACTAGCATCTTTGATCAAGCACTGCTTATTCTCAAACAACACTTTATAGCCTTTATCAAGTAACTGACCAACACTTAAGATATTTTGATCAATATTAGGCACAAATAAAACATCTGGAATAAATTTTGTACCTTCATAACTTGTTATAGCTACTGTGCCTTTACCCTTGACTTCCAAGTGTTCACCATTGCCAATCCTCACTCTCTTATCTTCTTCGGTGTCTCTTAATTCCTCAAAAGACTCCTTGTCATATGTCATGTGATTTGTGCACCCACTGTCAATCAACCAGCTCTCGCTTGATTCTTTGCTTGAGGAAGAAGTGACCATACACAATTGATCTTCTTCTTCTTCTTCTTCTTGATCAACTACCTGTGCATCTACTTCTTTCACCAGATCTTTGGCTTTGCAGATCACAGCTTCATGTCCAAGTTGATTGCATTTGGAGCAGAAGGCGTCAGGTCTTCTCCAACACTTGTATGGTGGATGACCTTTCTTCTCACAATGGCGGCAAGGTGGATAGGATTTTTTGAAACCTCCTTCTTTTGTCTTCTGATAATTGGCAGATGAATCTCCATACGTCAATTGATTTTTGAAATTTTTATTGTTTTTATACCTGCTGCTGTCTTGATGCTTAACACGTAAGGCACCTTCAATCACTCCTTCTTGCCTCATAGACCTCCTTTGCTCTTGTGCTTGTAAAGCATTCAAGAGCTCTGTAAGAGAAATCTTTGACAAGTCTTTGGTGTTCTCCAGAGTAGTAATGGTGGCTTCAAACTTCTCTGGAACAGTGACTAGCAGCTTCTCAACGATCCTTGAATCATTTAAAACAGAACCAAGCAATCTCACCTTGTTGGCAATACTGAGAAGTCTGTCAGAGTACTCTTTCACCGACTCTGACTCCTTCATCTTCTGCAACTCGAAATCCCTAATCAAATTTAGGGCTTTCATTCCACGAATCCTCTCATCTCCTTCATATTCGGCCTTGAGATAATCCCAGATTTCCTTTGCTGTTTTGAGGGACATTATTCGCATGAAGATCATTTGTGATACAGCGGCAAATAGGCAAGCTTTCGCCTTTGATTTCCTTGTCTTCTATTCCTTCTATAATTTGATTTGTGCTACAGTAGGATTTGCTGGAAGCGGAGGAACCTCGTAATCCTCTTCTATTACTTCCCAAAGATCCAAGGCCTCCAAATAAGTCTCCATACGAACTGCCCACATTTGATAATTGTCTCCATCGAAAATTGGTGGTGCAACAGCGGAAAAACTGGATTCTCCTCCCATTTTGATCTCACAGATCCCTTAAGAAGATAGCTCTGATACCAATTGTTAGTGAAAGAGGGATTGATTGAATTATGAAGAGCAAGAATGCTCCATATTTATACAAGAATACAAAAGATATTTAGAAAATCTACCTAAAAATCTTGAGAAAATATGTTAACAAACCAGTAAACAAATCAAAATAAAATCTAATCAAATCAAAACTAAATCAAATAAAAAACTAGATCTAACGCCTAACTAAGATTTAATTAGATACTAACTGACAGCAATCTAAACAAATACATGATCTTTAACATTAACTGATGTTGCTGTGGGCAAATTTTAATGGTCAACTTTACCTTGCTCAATTTCACAGGGCATGTCTTCAGATCTCAGAAGGTCTTTCTGATATGAAATGTTTTCTAGCAGAGTTCCTTAACGAGTGGAGTTTATCGAACGAAGAAATCTATGTTCTTGTTGGCTCAAGAAACATCGATGACAGAGAACATTGTGATGGGCATGCTCTGTTGACTGTTGATGAATATCTCCAAGTTGTTGAAGTTTACCTACAAATGCCTTTAGCGATAGGTTCGAAGGATATGGATCTTGCTGTCTCTTGGGTTGAGAAAGCTGCTTTACCTGAGGAAAAGCGTCAGGTAAATACTTGTTTTTCATGTTCCAATGAATGCCATTTAAAAAGTTCAACCATTGGATTTGGCATCACAAGGTTTATGTTGATTGCTGACAATTAAATATGAAACATGTCTGAGCCATGTTATTGTGCCTATCCTTGGTTACATATATTCTTCAGTGTAGCATTGGATCTTTCTTTCTTTTTCTAATTGATCTCCTGCATATACAGCTTCCTAATGTCTATGCTATTTTCTCAATTTTCTCAAAGAAATGTGGGAATTGTGATATCCCACATTGGTTGGGGAGGAGAACGAAACACCCTTTCTAAGGGTGTGGAAACCTTTTCCTAGCAGACGCGTTTTAAATACCTTGAGAGAAAGTCCAAAGAGGACAATATCTGCTAGCGGTGGACCTGGACCGTTAAAAATGGTATCAGAGTCAGATACCGAGGCGATGTGCCATGCGAGGAGGCTGTTCACTGAAGGAGTAGACACGAGGCAGTGTGCCAGTAAGGACGCTAGGCATCGAAGGAGGGTGGATTTGGTGGGGGTCCCACATCGATTGGAGAAAGGAACGAGTGCCGGGTGGATTGTGATATCGCACATTGGTTGGGGAGGAGAACGAAACACCCTTTATAAGGGTGTGGAAACCTTCCCCTAGCAGACACGTTTTAAAAACCTTGAGAAAAAGTCCAAAGAGGACAATATCTGCTAGCGGTGGGCCTGGGCCGTTACAAATGGTATCAGAGCCAGACACCGAGACGATGTGCCAGCGAGGAGGTTGTTCCCCGAACGAGTAGACACGAGGCAGTGTGCCAGTAAGGACACTGGGCCCCGAAGGGGGTGGATTTGGTGGGGGTCCCACATCGAGAAAGGAACGAGTGCCAGCGAGGACGTTGGGCCCTGAAGGGGGGTGGATTGTGATATCCCACATTGGTTGGAGAGGAGAACGAAACACCCTTGATAAGGGTGTGGAAACCTTTCCCTTGCAAACACGTTTTAAAAACCTTGAGGGAAAGCCCAAAGATGACAATATCCGCTAGCGGAGGCCGTTACAGAAATTCTCCTAGATTTTGAGATTTGGGATGAATTATTTAATCCTATCATTACCATCGTTGTGAGTATCATTGCACAAGTTTATGATCTTTGATGAACTAAGTTTGTAATTTTCCATTACCTTAAAACTGTTCTTGCTACCTAGTTTTTTGCTAAAAAAATTGTCAGATTTTTCCTTCCAACTTTTGGGTAGGTACTTTTGAGGAGGCTAGATTACTTGCAGTCTCTTAAAGCTGCTAGCTTGTCACAATCATCCCCTTCATCTTTGCTTAAAGATGACTGTAATGCACATTTATCTTCTTTAGAAGAACATAAAAAATCAAGAGCTTCTAAAGCAGCCGTAAGCCCTGGATACCATCAAGATGGAGATAGTGCTAATAATAGAGAATCGGTTCTTACAAAACCATGTTTTTGGCCGTTCCGTACCATGACTTTGAAGTTTGGAAGTACTCGGCTTGTGATATCCACTGGAAGGATTGTGCTTAGCTGCTTGTTAGTGCTGATATATTATCTATTGCGAAGGAAACTAGCCACTTTGAAGAGGTATGTTTGTGGTCAAATAAATAGCATAATACTGATCCTTCTCTCTGTTACTTGTACATCCATGTTAATTCTTTGCTGCATTGCTATATCATAGTGCTCAACGGGAAAAACAGAAAATACCAGAGAAATTAAGAAACACTAATGAAGTGTGCTACTCCCTTCAAGTATTTTTTGGTATTTTTAGAATTTGAAAGCATTGGTAGTATTATCTGATCGTAGTTTGATGAATAAAACATTTTGAAAAGTGATTTCATTGGGCTGTTACAAATGGTATCAGAGCCAGATATTGGGCGGTGTGCCAGCGAGGACACTAGGCCCTCAAGGAAGATAGATTGTGAGATTCCACATCGGTTGGAGAGGGGAACAAAGCATTCTTATAAGGATGTGGAAACCGCTCCCAAGCAAATGTGTTTTAAAACTTTGAGCAGAAGCCCAAAAGGGAAAGACCAAATAGGACAATATCCAATAGCGGTGGACTTGGCTGTTACAAATGGTATTAGAGTCAGACACCGGGCGGTGTGCCAGTAAGGATGCTGGCCCCCAAGGGGGATGGATTGCTTATAAGGATGTGGAAACCTCTCCCTAGCATATGCGTTTTAAAACTTTGAGGGGAGGCCTGAAATGGAAAGTTCAAAGAGAACAATATCTGCTAGTGGTGAGCTTGAGTTGTTACAAATATTAACGTTTACATTGAATGTGACATTATTATTTATTCTCAGGTTGGCTAAAAAACAAGCATCGTCCATAAAGAAAGCAGTGGTAGACTTATGGCAGCTTGCATTTTCATACCAAGTTAACCCTTTAGCTATGGCTCAACCCCTTTCTGGGCTATGATCAAGATTCTCAGTTCCTGTTTCAGTTGATGGATTATTTTATTTATTTATTTATTATTATTTTTTATTGTTATGAACTCGTCTGATAGATACTTGTGTTGATAAAATAAAATAAGACGAACACTGTCAAGAATTCATATAAATAAAAAATACATTTATTTGATTGTCACGATTCTTAGATGAACACGACTCTCCACAATGGTATGATATTGTCTACTTTGAGTGTAAACTTTCATATTGTCCACATTGTCGGGCTTCATTCTAACGAAGATAATATTCCTTTATAATTATAAACGCATGATTATTCCCAACACGGGATTTTCATCCAACAACGATTACTTCTAGTTAATTTTACATAATTTATTATTGTTAAATTATTTATGTTTATTAAGTCGAATTATCAAAATAGTTTTAAATACTTTTATTTTATTTCACTGATAATATACCTTAAATTAAAGATCTATGTAACGGCTCAGATCCACCGCTAGTAAATATTGTCCTCTTCGAGTTTTCCCTTTCCGGCTTTAAAACATGTCTGCTACGGGGAAGGTTTTCACACCTTATGAATGATGGTTTGTCCTCCTCCCGAACCAATGTGGGACATCACAGTCTATGAATAAGTTATTTAATAGAAAGGAAGGGATAGAAAAGAGAAAAATCATGAAACCCGACTTTTTACAAACTTCAAAACCCATTTCAAGTTTCTACTCGGGGCAGAATAGGTTTAAATCTTATCATAAATTCATGTTACATTTTTGTCGATCGATTACAATAATTCAGTTAATAATTTTTATTTTTAAAGAATAAAAATTTAAAATTGTATACGAATTTAATCTACACATTTTATATATTTATCTAACTATATGCTAAATCAGACTTTAATCCATAGATATAGTAACTCAACTAATTAAATTAAATTATATTATTTATAGTAAGATTTAAAAAGGATTAAAAATAGTGGTTGGATAAAATATTTGAAAGTTTATAATTAAAATAAAATATTCACCGTTTAATATAAAAAAAATCATATAAACACAAATTAAGAATTAAATCTAAAAATTAATTAAAAAANACAAAAGTTCTTATTACGGCCCAAAACCTGGAGAAAGCGGGCAAGCCATTTAAGAGGAGAAATCAACAAAGCTGCGTTGAGCTAATATACTCAGAGGTGAAAAGGCCGAGGGTGGCTTCCATGGCTGTCATTTACTAGCCGATTTTGAGTTACAGTAGAAAAGTTCATTGGAGAAGATTTTGATAGAGGAACTCCTTTATATGGGTCATTTTTCTTGAGCAATAGGTCAAAGTTTAGGCTTAATCTGAAAATGGGAATGTCAAGCTCGGATATGGCGGCGATGTACACTCTGCTGATGAATTCAATGAGTGGTGATGCGGGTGTTCGCAAGCAGGCGGAGTTGGCGCTATCCGGCACCGATAGTCGGTCTGGGTTTTGCTCTTGTCTTTTGGAGCTGATCACGTCGCCGGATTTAGTTTCTCAGGCTGATATTCGTCTCATGGCATCCGTTTATTTGAAGAACAGCATTAATCGTTATTGGAGGACTAGTAGTAGACGCTCAATCCCGGATACTTGGTCGTCCCATCATGTCTCTCCTTTGTTTTTCTCTTGTTCTGATTAATTTGGCATCTTCCCATTCTCATGTTGTTTTAATTTCTGAGTTTCAGTGGAGTTGGGAATGATGAGAAGGTTCATATCAGGAAAAAGCTCTTGTCTCACTTGAGAGAACCAGATTATAAGGTATGAGTAATTATTTACTCTCCTGTTTGTCTCTCTCTGAAGATGAAGAAGAGTAAAACATTGCTTAAACAGAAAGTGCTTTATCGACATGTTCACTAAGTGTTTTTCTTGTTCTGTGGGTTCTCTATGTTTGTCTCTCAACAGATAGCAGCAATTTTGGCAGTCATCATTTCTAAAATCGCCCGCATTGATTATCCCAGGGAATGGTATTATTAATCTCTATAATGTTACTCAAAAGTGGCTAATTGATCATCTAACTCCGTTTTCATTATATTTGTAGTTGATGTCTTTAAATGCAGTTTATTTGGTTCATGTATTGGCTTTCTCATAGTTCAAGATTTTGATGATAATGGCGAAAATGATGTATGGAGATTAGGCCGCTGTAGTGCTGCCAACGATATGAACAAGAAAAATTGTAGCTTGGTTGTCACTGTTACGTTCTGTAGTTTTATTTTGTATAGGTTGCCTAGGAAAGGAACACAAGGAAATCGGGTTCTAGAGGAAGAAGGGAGCTTGGAAATCTTCCTCGCACATGGGACCATGTGAAACAAGACATTAGGTTCTTTGAAGGAAAGACTTATCCTTGATGATTATTTTCTCTTGAGATGTGACTTGTGAGTAGTCTTGGTTCTTTGGCTAGGATAATTGTTGTTAAAAACTCCTTGCCGTTTATTCGGAGTTACTTTGGTGGGTTCTTATTAAGCCTAACTACCTTCGGAAAAATACCATTGTCAGGACATATGTAAGGCAAGGTCATATGAAAGTATCTTGTTCTCGGTGTAGCTCTAGAAATTCTTGCTTTGGTACTCCTAACTTGAAAATTTCATAAAGATGATTCTAGCATGCTTATATATATATATATGAAACGTGAAAGAATAGTTTGGTCTGTGCTCACCATGTGGCTACATATTCTTGTCATCAAAGATGCACACATTCAAGTAATGATTCTTGGTTCTTCTATTTAGGAGAAGATTTATTTGATTGAGAGATGGGGTTTACTCGTCATACATCAATCAAATTTGTTTCTTATTAAAAAAGAAGAGACAGAATTCACTCTTCTACCCTTGCTTCAAGATTTTGATAACTATGGGCTTTGCACAGTGAAAATGAGAGTATGTTTTTCTTCATTTAAAAAAAAAAAAAATTATTTAGTTATGTCTTTTTATGTTATGAAACTCTCTGGAAGGCTTGGAGTGTAAGGGTCTTGTATGGCTTTTTCTCCCCTCATCGTAGAACGATAAAGTCAAAAGGAGGAATCCTCGTCTATTTTTCAGTTCAAGTTGCTGTCTTTTGTCTTGTAATGCTCACTGAGCAGACCCTGATTGATCCATATCTAGTCATTGCAAGCTTTGACTGGCTCTGGAGGAAGTTTTCTTGGCAGTCTCATAAGCAAATACATGTGCTCAGAAAATAATCTAGATTATTTGTGATTTCTCTAGTCCAGACTACTAGACAAGGCTTGTCTTGCCAGATCAATGGCCCCTCCATTGATTTTTGGGGATTTTCTTAGAAGGAAAAAGGGGACTCATTAATAATGTGGAAAGGTTCTTAAATCTGCTTTTGAAAAGTTATTTCTTCGTATCTTTCTTCCTCTTGGAGACTTAAACGCAAAGTTCATTTGTAAATTATTTGAGTTGTCTAGTTGGGTGCCAGCATTATGACCTCGCTCTTTTCCCTCGTATTTGTTCCTTTCTAACTGCTCTTTTAAATATATGAGGTAAGATAGTCTGACATGCTAACTTGTGTGCTATTATGATTAACACAGGCCAGACCTCTTCCCTACGTTGATTCAACAACTTCAATCTGCAGATGTTCTTTTAAGCCACCGAATTCTTATGGTTTTATTTCGAGTTCTGAAGGAATTATCTAGCAAGCGACTTACTTCAGACCAAAAAAATTTTGCACAGGTATTAACTGTCTTAATTGTATTTTTTGATCTTGGCACATAAATCCTATTAGTTAAATATCTATTATTAGTTTTTTGAATGATATCTATTATTAGTTTTTTGAATGATATCTATTATTAGTCTTTACTTATTCTTATTCTATCCTTTGTATGATTTAGAGTGTGAGAGTCATTTTTTACATTCTCGTTATTAAATGCAACTATGTCTCACTCTTGGAATTTGGCAGATATCAATGCATTTCTTTGATTATGGGTGGCACCTCTGGCAGAGTGATGTACAGAAGATATTACATGGGTTTTCTACCCTTTCAGGAAGCTATAACCCAAATGAGCTGAATCATGAGGAACTTCATTTAATTTGTGAGAGATGGTTGTTTTGTTTAAAGATAATACGCCAATTAGTAGTTTCAGGATTTCCAAGCGATGCCAAATCAGTGCAGGTTGGTTCTATTCCCTTTCTCTTTTGAGTTCGTTGTGCCTGTGCTCAAGTTAATGTAATTTATCACTATCTTGTAGGAAGTCAAGCCAATCAAGGAAGTTTCTCCTGCACTGTTGAATGTTCTTCAGTCATTTCTTCCTTTCTGTGAGAATTCTTCTTCTTCTGTCTAATTTCGTTAGTTTTATGTTCTGCTTGAATCTTGTTGAGGCCATTTAGATTCTCTTCGCAATGGGACATATGTTGAATTGTTTAATGTAACTTCTTTTGTAGATTCTTCCTTTCAAGAGAGAAATTCCAAATTTTGGGACTTCATAAAAAGAGCTTGCATAAAATTGATGAAAGTTTTGATTGCATTACAAGGAAGGCATCCTTATTCATTTAGTGACAAGTCCGTTCTTCCACCTGTCATCAATTTCTGCTTAAATAAAATAACTGATCCTGAGCCTTATGTGTTGTCTTTCGAGCAATTCTTGATACAATGTATGGTAATGGTAAAGAATATTCTTGAATGTAAGGAGTACAAGCCTAGCCTTACAGGTCGAGTGATGGATGAAAATGGGATGACAGTAGAGCAGGTGAAGAAAAACATATCCAATGCTGTAGATGGTGTGTTAAATTCTCTTCTGCCCGGAGACCGTGTAATACACCTATGTGGTGTATTAATCAGGAGGTAAATGTACAAAATCAATCTCAAATGTCTCAGGCTTGAAGCATGTAATATTGTGGTTTTACTTATTATTAGGTCAGCTGTAATTTAAAATGTTATATGCTTCGATTCTCCTTGTCTGTGAAGTAAACAACAGTGCTGTCAAATTCTTTTAAGACTCTTTCTGTTTTAAAAAATGTGACGTCTTTTTTCCTCTATCCTTACGAAAGATAGTTCATTTATGATTTTCTTTGGAGGGATAAAAATTGATTGAAAGGATTGTCATTTGGAGCAAAGAATTCTTTAGTGATTTGAGGGATGGTAAAGTATTTTCTACTGCACCTATAGGATTTGGATTAGGTTCAGAAATACTCTTGATCTGAAGCAACGATTTAGTCCTGAACTTAAGTAATGTTATGATTTAGTCTCCCTATTTTCAAACTTGGAACAGATTGGTCCTTATAGTTTATTATTTTGTAAGGTTTTATTCTTTACCATGTAAATCTTAGGATTTAACTATTTTTTAATTGTTAGTATTTTATTTTTGTGTTTAGGTCAATAAACAAACTATTACATAATTGAAGGTACATGGACTAAATCATCTCATATTACATACTAAAGCTTAAGGACTATATTGTTAATTCTATGAAATTTTAAGAATTAAAAGTGTTTTAACCATTTGGGATTATATGGGGATGATATAATGCCACTGCAAGTGTACTCATGTTACACTCATGGCAAAAAGGAGTCACATATGGAACCCATTAGTCGAATTTTCTTTATGCAATTTTTTTCCCTTCAGTTTCCATAGTGTAAGGAGGAGTCTTCTACCTTCATTTCTATTTTTAGTTATTTCCCTCGTTTTAGGAGAATGATTCTCCATGATTGAGTCATGGCTCCATTGGTATAGCAATGGTTGTAAGGACCCTACTTTCATTAATATTTTTAGTTATTTCCTTTGTTTTAGGAGGATGATCCTTAATGATTGAGTCCTGGTTCCATTGATGTAGCAATGGTTATTATAAAACTTGTATAAACAGTCATAAGCATCATGGTACCTAAAAATTTTCAATTTAGTGTTGAGTACTTTAACTGAGAGGTATTAAGGTTCCTCTATTTAAGCCTTACAATTATTCAAAGTAGGTCGAAAGAAGAATTCTACTTCCCCCACACAAATACCGTTTACCTTCACTTACGAGAGACCCATAATTTAATTGCAGACTTGGGCCCATAACAATTTGGTATCTGCGCCAAGAGTTATAGACCTTTTATTTATAGAATTTTTAGTTACAGAGGTGATTTCTTGTCATATCTTTTAGCATTGAGGAGGAAATCCTCAATTTTTTTTAATGCCCCAGAACTGCAGCCCCCAGTAAGCCTTAAAAGAACACACGCCTCTTTTTAACTAAAGTCGGACACAAACAAAAGAAAGAAGAAAAGGGTCATGATGATGATATGCCGAGAAGGTTTTTAGAACTTTTGGAGCTCGAGCTCAGTGGAACTCTAATATTTCCAGATAACCTAAAACATGTAGGCCAACGAGAGGGTACTTTTAGAACCTCTTTCGTCACATAGTCAGGAAATGGGTTCATGAACCATGTGCAGAGAGGGAGCAAGGTCAGGAAGATTCTTTCTCTGAGGGCGTCGTGGTTCATTATTGTGCTTACACACTAGGCTATTCTTCTCCAAAAGCTCCGTAGGACCCCACCCAAAAACAACTCGGAGCCTAAACTAAAAAGAAGAGAGTTCAGTCTCTTCCGTCTGAGGTGGAGGGAAAAATCTGAGGTCTTCCTCCCTGCCGTGCATAAATAGCATGTAGGAATTACAAAATATTTATCCTAGAGCTCCTTCTTGGGTTCTCGTTGATTTTTTAGGAGTGTTTATACACACACACACACACATTTATTTTCTTATCGATGAGAAACAATTTCATTGAGATATGAAATTTACAAAAATGGTAAGATATCTATAAGGATTACAAACGGCTTTTTCCCAATTGGCAGTAGAGTGATCTGAGAGAAATTTTAACTGCTCTCGTCATTGGAGTAATTTGAATCTTTCCCAATTGGCAGTAGAGTGATCTGAGAGAAATTTTAACTGCTCTCGTCATTGGAGTAATTTGAATCTCTTGTCCGAGATAGTTTTCTTGGTGTTCTTTCTTTCTTTCTAACTCAAATTGGAACAAGCAAGAATCAAAGAAGGTTTAATGATTACTATGACAAGGGTGTTATTCGTACACGTGTTGGTGAAACTTACATTGCCTTCATACTTTAATTTTGGAGCTGAGAATTTATGGACTGTAGGTATGAATGTGGTGAAATATTGGGTTCTACATTCAAACAAGGGTTCTCTACTTTCCTTGTGAGGCTATAGGTTCAAATCCCCAGTCCCACATTTGATATACTATTCTAAAAACATTATTGGACTCTAAATTTTTTTGCTATTTCACTTGGTTTTGGCCTTCCCTATTTTATCTTTGCATAACACTGGCATTGATTTGAGAGGAGCTACTTGTTATCTATTTATTTTTACTGCTATTCTTAATATGGTATTATGTTCTTATTGTAAAGTGATTAAATCTCATGGCATTCACTTGGACAGGTATTTTGTTTTATCAGCAACTGATTTGGAGGAGTGGTACCAAAACCCAGAGTCTTTCCATCATGAGCAGGATATGGTTTTGTGGACAGAGAAACTACGGCCATGTGCTGAAGCTTTGTATATTGTATTGTTTGAAAACCACAGTCAGGTATGCAAGATTTGTTTTTAAATTTTTCCTTATAATTATATACTTTCAATGTTTATAGTATTTATTTGTTTCTAGTTGAAATACGTGTAACGATCTTGATGTTATGTATAGCTTCTGGGCCCTGTTGTGGTTTCCATCCTCCGAGAGGCAATGAATGGTTGCTCAAGTTTAGTGACTGATATCTCTCCAGGATTGCTTCTCAAAGATGCTGCTTATGGTGCTGCTGCATATGTTTATTATGAGCTCTCTAATTACCTGAGCTTCAAAGATTGGTATAAGCTTTTTCCGTTTTGTATCACACTTTTCTATTTAGGAATACATAATTTGACCATAATTCATTGGCAATAAATACTAATTAAGGTGACTTGTTTAAATTTCTTCAGCTGTTTAAAGTTTACATTAGATTGCTTCTTCTCTTTTATTTTTAATTAAAATGTTTATTTTATTTTTATTTTATTATATATGTATATGTATATGTATGCATGCATGTATATATGGTTGAGGAGGAAGGGAAGGGTGAAGCATGCATGAACTAGGTGGTTGGATGGGCATATGAAACGTTAGAAATATACAATTCCATAGTTTACAATTTCTATCAACTTGTTGACGTTTTATCAATATTTCTGGAAATTGAGATGTTCAATATTGATATTGATGTAACCTTCTGTTTGAAGTTTGATTGAGTTTTCAACAAGCCTCAACCAATTACAAGTACAACTATATTGCTTTTGATGAAGTACCCACCAATGTATAAACGAACTGTCGAAAAAGGAAAGCTAACTAAGTAATGGTTAAAATATACTTAATCCAAACAATTAGTTTGACCATAAGCCAAAAGACTGAACATTCCCTACATCAGATATGAGGTAGTGATTTCTTCTTTTAACAAAAAATGAAAAAGAGGATTGTATTGTGTACCCCTTGTTTCTCTATGTGCTATGAGAGTCGGAGAGGGCTCATCCCTCAAAAGGCGGGTGGAACAAAAGCTTTTCTGGTTTTATGAGTGATTTAGGGATAAAGGTGGAAATAGAGGAGATTAGTAGAGGCAAGTCTTAAAAAGTTAATGTGAACTTGGGGGCCATTGGCTAATGTGGCCTGTCGGTGGTGAGTTAATAAGATGAGTCTCTTCCTGAGGTGGTAGGTAAGTAGGTGAGGGGTCTGGAACTTGGAAAGAATTTGTCCACTGGATCAATACAAAGATGAATCTTCTGAAGAAGTTTGTGAATAAAGAAATAGCATATATTGTTGAAAAAATTATTAAAAGATTCTTGTGGAAACCTCATCTTTTCTGGTATCATCCTGAACTTTTTCCTAATCGTTGGTCTAGTGTGTTTTCTCACTTTCTATTCGTATCTTCTTAGTCTATTCTTTATCTGTTCTGTTCGTTAATTGCTTTCCGTTGTGAAACTTCTTATTTATTGGTCTATTAGTAGGGGCATCATAAAGAGGATTACAAAGGCAACTTCCTCTACAGTATTTTCATTATGTATATATATATTTTTTGAGAAACCAACAGAATATTCATTAATTCCTAGGTTTAATGGCGCATTATCCCTTGAAATCTCAAATGATCATCCAAACATGCGTATCATCCGTCGGAAAGTTGCACTGATATTGGGACAATGGGTGTCTGAGGTACTGTGTTAATATATATGTGCATATATTTTTTCTGAGGGAATATTGACCACTCGCAGTGTATGTCATTATGGTCAAGATGTTGTTTACCTGTCGTTATAATGGTCAAGATGCTGTTTACCTGTCGTTATAATGGTCTACTGATCTGAAAGCTGTTAACATTATCTCGTGTTCTGCAAGTAGATCAATTTTTACTTAAATGTTCCAGCTTGCAACCTAGATTAAAAATTGTAAACAAATAGTATGTTACTTAGTTATCAAAGAGAAGAAACTCAATTTTTATTCAAATTCAATGTAAGTTCATCAGACGGAACTAGGCTATAAATTTCCAAAATCAGCAATCTGAATGTCAGTCAACATATAAAGGCCTAAATACTCTTACATCAACGTATATAAAGGGGTAGAATTAACGAAATTTCATTAAAGATTGTTGCCAGGTTGTTGGATAATTGCCACATGGATCTTGGCGTTTCATTATAGGCTGTAGCCTCGATGCTCGAATGTTGTCTCTTGATTCTTATGATGACCTCTCTAGCGAGGGGCATTTCCCACCTTATTTTATTTTTTCTTGATCCTCTCTTTTATTCTTCTTTATTATTGGCTAGTATGTGAAACATTGTATGTATTGTATTATCTTTATTGTTAAGCGTAATATACAAAATTGCAGTTCATTCAGAAATCTCAACCATCACAAAAGGAAATAGGGTACTGAAATTTAGTGAAAATACCAATGTGTTCAGTTTTTGGAACTTTAGCAACATAGCCATTCGGGACTGCAGGAGCTCTTTCTAAGGCTTGGGGATATCATTTATTATGAGTTTGTGAAGATAATTTTACCTTTTCTGCAAAACTAGTATATTCCAATTTATAATACTGAAATTGAGCCTTTTGTTGTTTTGCATTAATAGGTTAAAGATGATACGAAAAGACAAGTGTATTGTGCATTGATCCGATTACTTCAGGATAAAGATTTGTCTGTTCAGGTATGATTCAAACTATCATAAGTATGTAACATCATCATTTTTCTCGTTTTTTTTCTCTTTATAAATTTGACACAGCCCTTCTGTTACTAACAACTGAAGTTAAACATTCCTTGACTTAGTTGGCAGCTTGTCGGTCTTTGTGTTTACATGTTGAAGATGCAAACTTTTCAGAAGAAAAATTTACTGATCTTCTACCCGTGTGTTGGGAATCATGCATTAAACTGGTAGATGAAGTTCAGGAGTTTGATTCAAAGGTAGCACTATCTGCTCTTTAAAAATATGTTCAGTTTCAGATCGTCACTTTTGAAGTTTGCTTTTAACATGTTCCTCCATTTTCTTATTAGCTTTTTATTTTTATTGTTTGGGCTAAGCATAGCTTTAATTGTCTCTTTGATTCCCACGGTCCTTAAAAAATGATGTTCGCTCATTATAGTCACAGCTTTTTGAAAAATCCCTTCGAGATAAACATTATCAATATTAAATGCCCATTGTTTAGTAGATTAGACTTATCTGGGAAGGAAAGTATGAAGTGAGGTTGTGTAAGTTAATTGAAATGTCGTGTAATCCTTAGAGAGTGGTGAATCAGGCATTGGAAGCATGATGAGAAAAAATAAGGCGATTTGGCAAAATGGTTTTGATAATTCCTAAGAAAATGTAGCAAGCTATGACATGAGATAGTTACTAGTATCTATAGGTTAGAGTAACTGTTTGCCCAAGGAAAGAAATCTGCAATCCGAAGTCCACGGTGGGATTTTTTTCCCTATTAAGAAAGAACATGGTTCATTAACGTAATGAAATGCACAAAAGGGGTAGAGAGACGCCATAGAAGCTAATGGGATTTACAAAAATCCCCTCCAATTAATACATGTATTATTTACAAAGTAATTAAAAAACATTTTTTTAAATATTTGTGAGTGTCCAAGCTAGCTTCTGTATACTTTGACTGATTTCACAGAACATCCGTTTGACCTAACACATTTAATTGAGAAGAAAACTCATGGTAGATGGTGTTTACGGGACTGATAGTCTCTCCTAGATTCTTTTCGTCTCCGGGTGGCCTGGTTCAACCTTACTGCTGCAAATGTAAAAAGAAAGCAAGGGACAAAGGTTAGGATATTGTTGTTGTAAGAAAACAAGAATACATACACTTTGGGGCAGAAGACTTTATTTTCCTTGAGAGAATACAACAATTCTCCTTGCACGCTTGAAGATCACCTACACATCCTGTAGCTTCATATAAGGAAGAGGAAAGAAGAAGGAACACTCTCACTTGTCAAGAAACCCCTTGCTTGTGTGACACGTGTACCTTAAATCCATTCTCATCCTAATTGCCTGTAACCAAGAATTACCGTACTTCTATTAAGAGTGCTATTAGGATGGAATTAGGAATGTTTTTAGGGTATTAAGGGTATGTTAGTAATAAACCAAGGAGTTTGTTAGGAGAGTTTGATATAAATAGTGTGAATGAGAAAGGATGAAGGTAGAAAATCATTTAGACAGTTTAGGTTTGAGTGAGAATGCTGAAGAGAGAGAGAGAGTCCAAATACCTTGAATTTCTTCGACTAATTTGGGTGTTCCCTTTCGGACTTCCCTTCAAGGTTTTTAAAACGGGTCTACTAGGTAGAGTTTTCCACACCCTTATAAAGAAGGTTGTTTTCTCTCAAGACTATCTTTGGATGATAATGTGGATTTATACTCTGACCAAACCTGTGGTGATGGAAAAAAAAAAACATCATCTTGGAGGATCATCATCAAAAGGATTTTCCTTATCACGTCTTCTTTTATTAATTGTTGTGTGGGTTGTTTCTCTAAAAAAATATGTAGTATTATCCTTCGGAACTAAAGATGACATACTTGCTCCCTTTTCTTTAGGAGTCTTGCTTGACCTATATAGACTTGAAAGGAGTGAACTTTTCTCTTTGTACATTTTGCTTAATCTTAAAAAGAATCTATTAGAAGGAATTCAAATCTTTAATTTTTCTTATGTGGAAGTTCCTTTTTATTTTCTACAACTGGAGGTTTACTTGCGCGAGTTTTGGTTTCATTGGTTTTCTGCCTTTCTGGTACTTTTTTTTGCTTTAAAAATGGTCGAAAAAATTAAAATAAAAGTTGATGCTTATGTATCATTCAGATGTCATTCTCTATTTTTCAATGTATCTTTTTGTTTGACTACATCTGTGTTATACGTCTTTCTTCAGGTTCAAGTTCTAAATTTAATATCGGTTCTGATTGATCGTGTCAGTGAAGTGATTCCATATTCGAATGTGTTGATATCATTTTTTCAGAAGGTAAGCTATATTTTTCTGTACAGTGCCCACTGTATAAAATAAGTTATTGCCTAGCCTCTATTACAACATGTGCATGATGAACTGACAAGTGGACTAAAAATCACATCATGATCCACAGATACCAAAATTTGGGGGGAAGGGTATTATTACAATTTCAATCCTAAATTTATCCCAAAATAGTTTTCTTAGCCAATTTTAAACGACAAATTTCACACGAGAAAGGAAAGGCTTAATACCATGAGAACTATATCCATAAAGGCACATACAAGCATCGCATTCGAATTCATAAAACATAATGTATTGACTATTGTTGACAAGTCGTAGATAATCCTAGTTCGAAAAACAGCACATCTAACTACTTGTTTTGAGATATGGAGATGCTAAAAAAAGAAGCTATCACATTATACTTGAAGATGTTAAATAATCAGAACTGAATACAATCAAAAGACTCTGGAAACTGGATGTAACTTATGGTGTCTTGTTTTTTGTTTATCCTCTAATTTTAGATATCTGTGTATGTTTACTTGTTTGAAGAAGTTTGCATGCAACTATCATACAAATTGAAGTTTCTAATGGATTATTACTAAAAAATATGAGCGCAGTCATGCCAACCTAAACCTACCTGAACTGGCTAAGACATATACCGTTAACTAATAAATTAGACGTTTGAATCCTTGACCCCATATGTTGAACTCAAAGTATATCTATTATCTAGCTATCTAGCTATCTATTATATACATATTTTAGCACGATTAGTCGCAAAATGGGCTTGCTCTAAAAGACCGTTTAATTACATTGGTGTCCATGCATCTTTGGTCTTGTAATCCCATGAATAACTATGGTTTCCTTTGTATAGATGTAAATTAGTGATACGTCACTTTATGTTATCAAATTGATTTTGGTTTGTTATGCCGTGTCTTCATTCAAGCTTTAAAGTTTTGTTTTTAAAATTTTGTTTTGAAGCCAGATTATTTGAGTACGTCTAAATTAGCCTCTTGTGGTTTACCACCCATTGTCCATCTAAATAGGTTTGGGAGGAATCTTCTGGTGAAAGCCTCCTACAGATTCAGCTTCTTATTGCTCTGCGGAATCTTGTGGTTGCCCTTGGTTATCAATCACCCGTTTGCTACAACATGTTAATGCCCATTTTGGATAGGAGCATTGACGTAAATCATCCAGATGAAATCAATCTTCTAGAAGATAGCCTGCTGGTACTAGTTTGATAATCTATTTAATTTGTTATTATATTTCTTTGATCCTCTATCGCCGCTGAAAAGTAAAATTTCATACAGTTTGATAATCTATTTAATTTGTTATTATATTTCTGCGTCCTCTATTGCCGCTAAAAATAAAATTTCATACAGTTATGGGAAGCTACAGTTTCTCATGCTCCTTCATTGGTTCCTTCTCTGCTATCATATTTTCCTCGACTTGTGGATATCATGGAAAGGAGTTTTGATCACTTGGAGGTTAGGCTTCTTCTATCATGTCTTAGAATTAAGTTGGATTCTAATTGTTCTCTTTCTTCTTTACAATTTAATAGGATATTGTTTTGGAATCCTTTCATTTTTCAGCCCTCTGATATTTTTCATTTCTTTCAGTGAAATAGCATCCTAATGAAAAAGAAAGTAATTCTAATGTACTATGCTCCCATGTGAAAATGTAGAGATTTAGTTGCTTATTTAAGAAAGTGATGAACGCGTTCAACACACAACCCTCTGTGTCCCATGTGCCAGTGGTAGACTGTATTTTCAGGGGATATTTTTTGGGTCTTGGAATGGCCAGTGCTTTCCAAATTAGTAAAGAATTTGGTCAAGTGAAAGGGATTGAGATAAATGAGTAGCAATGTTCCCATTTTCACATTGAGGCTACTTTGAGTGGTTGGACATTAGGCTTCGAAGAGCTAGAGAAAGTATTTTTGGTTGTTTAGGTCATGTAATTGAAAGTGATTACAAAGAAAGCTTGCAGATTGTTACCTTGTTTCTGTGTTAATTCAGTGTTCAGTCTATTGTTCTTTCCATAAGCATTTTAAATCGTCTTAAATCAGGTTGCCATCAACATAATTGAGACTTACATCCTCTTGGGGGGGAATGAATTTATAAGCATGCTTGCTTCTAGCATCGCAAGAATTCTCGATTTGATTATTGGCAACGTCAATGATAGAGGACTGCTTTCAACATTTCCAATTATTGACCTTCTGGTGCAGGTATGAGTCTGCATATTTATTTTTTTCAGATCAGAATTAGTATCGATACCAGCAAAATTTTGTCCTTTATTTAGACAGAACTAAAGAAGTTTATTTTGATATGGTCATGAAAATTTAGGGTGGTTATTGAGATTTAAATGCTAAACATTCAAGTATAAAATTGCATGATTTTTTTTTTTTTTTTTTTGGACTTTTTATCTTCTAAGGTTCTGTCTCTTTTAGAAGTTTGTTTAGTATTTTCTACGCAAATTGTTGTTCTAAGAAGATACCTCCTTTTATTAAGATTAGTAATATATTTGTCGATGAGAAAATATATAAAAAGGAGGGCTGTGTATGATAGGAAGGCCATCCTGACCTACAATGCTATGGAGACTACAAAAATACTTTCCAACAAACCATAATAGAAAGAAAAGAAATTGGAAACATCACAAAAAATGATTAGAGATGACCAAAAGGTGCTGAAGATATATCTATCTATCTATCTATATATATATATATATATATATATATATATATATATATATATATTTCTTTTCTTTTCTTTTTTTTCTTTTTTTTTAATTAAACCATAACATCCTCACATTCTTCAGGGGCCTTGATTATATAGAAGTTGGGGAACTTTCACCTTTCTTAGCCGTTCTTCTTGAATTAACTAGGACACCATCTAGGAGCAACTTGAATCACCAAAGGGACTTTTATATTCGTTCAGAACTGTCCACCTTCGCCACATTAACTATCTGTCTTGACAGAATTATCTTTCCTCATTTCTAGGGAAAAATCAATTCACTGAATTTAGGACTTCCCACCTCCCTAAATAATGTTGAAGTTTCAAGATCAGATTTTTTTTTTTTTCCCAAATAAATAATCAATAGTCCTCTTTCTTTAACTCTCAGTTAAATAAGTCTTAAACCTTCCATCCAGAAATAAAGAAGTATTAGTGGAATAGTTTTGAATTAGCATATCATGTATAAGAATAAGATTCCACTCTCAGTTAAACAATTATATTTTCAGTTGTGCACGAAGGATGTTCATGTTGTGATGCATTGTTAATTTATTTATTCTGTTAGACTCAATTAATAGGTATTTTCAAGTCTATATGGCAATAAATTATCATCAGTTTTCTCAAATTCTAGATCGTGCTCTGTAGTGCAAAGACTTAAGAGCCGCTGTTAAATCTATACAATCCCAAGATTTCATTCTTGTTATTTTGCAGTGTTTTCCTGCTGTCGTGCCCCCAATGATAGGTAGCACCCTTCAGGTACGCTGAATACTTTTTCTGGGAAACTTCCATTTTGCTCCTTTTGTAACAATGTTAGACTTTCCAAGACGTTTGTGTTCTCTTTTAAACTTCTGTATCTTTTTTACGTTGGTGCTAGAAATTGATTGTTATATGCTTGAGTGGAAAAGACGAACGTGATCCTTCCAAGACATCAGTCAAGGCATCTTCAGCTGCCATCCTTGCGAGGGTTTTGGTGATGAATACAAACTATCTTGCCCAATTGATGACAGAACCATCCCTTACAGTGCTCCTCCAAAAAGAAGGAATCCAAACTGAAGAAAATATTCTTCTTTCTTTGGTTGACTTGTGGCTTGACAAGGTTAGTAGCGGGAAATCTTTTAGTTTGAAGTTAGTTAAGAGGGTTAGATCTCGTTTATGGATGCTTTTTGAATCAGAATAGAAGTCCCTTTGACAATTCTATTTTAGATTCTTTTGATGCTTGGTTGTATAATTAGTAGTCAAAGGGAGCATGGTGATCGCATTATCTATACACTTAGGAATTAGGCTCAAACTGAAGCATTCGTCTCAATACATCTTCCTGTTCTAAATTTTAAGGTCTGATGAAAAGGTTGAGTAGAGATAGGCCCACTTCTTGAATGCCTTAGGTTCAACATCAGTGATTCTGCGTTAACCTATCAACTTTATTTCTGGCCACAGGTAGACAATGTATCCTCAATTCAAAAGAAAATGTATGGGTTAGCACTTTCCATAATTTTGACTTTAAGACTGCCCCAAGTCCTTGATAAGCTTGATCAGATCTTGAGGTACATAATCTGACTAATCTTATTCATAGTTACAGTGTGAGTAGTTGTAAAGGTGTCTTTCATTTGGTTTTGATGTTTTAATTACTGTGTTTCAGTGTATGCACCACCGTCATTTTGGGTGGAACTGATGACCAAACAGAGGAGTCCAGGTGTGGTCACCTGATACTTTTGGTTTCCCATTTTTCATTGTTGAATAATATATTTGTGTACTAGTTCCTGGTTCTAATGTGCCATTCGTATAACCTATACCAGTGATGACTATACTAGCGCAGCTAATGATGTGGAAACTATACCAAGCAAGGAGATTAGAAGACGACAGGTTAACCTTCCAAGTTCTAGTAGTCAAATTATTAGATGAAGTATATGTAGTAGCTCTTTTCTTATGGATTTTTGTTCTCCTGTTAAGATCAAAGCTTCAGATCCTATTAATCAGTTGTCATTGGAAGATTCTGTACGTGGAAATCTTCAAACTTGTGCTTCACTCCATGGAGATTCCTTTAATGCAGCCATTAATAGCATGCATCCAGCAGCACTTGCACAACTTAAACAAGCCTTGAAAATGCCCTGATCTTTTCCCCTTGATGCTCCGACAGTTCCTTGTTGAGCTCTTCACCTCTCATGTTTTTCAATTGCACAAAGAGAGTAAGTTTTTCAACCATCTCTGAATGACCTCTGACAATAATCACCGTAGAATATACTGTCAACAAGTAATGACTGTTCTTTCCAATTACTTAATAGTTATAGATTCAGTTGAACATAAAAAATCTCTTCGCATTTTTTCAATTTACTTTATAATACAGTGGAGTAGTTTTCTAACACACAGCCTTCCGTTGGGCCACGCCCCTAGTTCATCTATGCATGCATTTCTGGAAGGAGGATGACCATTTCCTTATACCAAGGGTTATCTGAATCCATTTTTGGCGATATAAAATCCCTAAACTTTTGTATTCAAGTTCGTATCTATTTGGTCTCTTAACGTTTAAAAGTGTCCAATAAACCTTTGAACTTTCAATTTTGTGGTCGATGCTGCTATGTATTTGAAATTTTAAAAAGTAATTGATACAAAATTGAATTTTATATCTAATGAGACCTTAAGTTTTCAATTATGTAGTGGTCAATAAATTTAAAAATTTTGAATGGATCAAGGATCTATTAACACAAAATTGAAATAACTGGTATCTGTCAGGCTAGAACTTTCTTTGTGTATCATGTACTCTAATCATTTTTTCTGCCTTTCCTTGCTGCTTGAATTTATCTTTATGATGTTTATTTTCCGTGCAGGTGGTTTCGAAGATTTTTGGATGGTTTGTAAATCTTTGTTAATTTTAATTGATTGGGTTGGCTTCATTTATCAGTTTTGTATGGAAAGCTTGCTTGTGTGTATATATATATATATATATATATATATCATCTTAAAGTACAAACTCTTGCTACTATATATTTGCAAGGCGAAGGAAGAAGCAATGCAATGCACGGAGGTCTTCACAGAAGGAAAATGGAAACCAGAGACTTCAGAGAAGACTTTCAAAGCTCTTATCAACAGTACTTTTTCATAGTGGAAAGTTTTGTTCTCAACAGTACGTTCCAAAACTCGAATCATCAAGTCTGAGTTTGTAATATATCTCTACTTTTTTCTTTCCCCTTTTTGCTATTTTACTGAGATGAACGAATATGGAAGAAAGAGGTGAGAAATGTGACCATACAGGCGAGAAACAAAGATCAAACACAGAAAATCAAAAAGTTTATTGGTTTCTGTTGGAT
Organism: Cucurbita pepo subsp. pepo; assembly: GCF_002806865.2. Classification (NCBI taxonomy): domain Eukaryota; kingdom Viridiplantae; phylum Streptophyta; class Magnoliopsida; order Cucurbitales; family Cucurbitaceae; genus Cucurbita; species Cucurbita pepo. The sequence goes on along the minus strand of NC_036639.1, from coordinate 12,511,815 downwards.
TTGATTGGATTTTCAGGTCATTGAATCTTTCTTTCTACACTGATACCACAAGATATGCTTATCTGTTGATTGAGATATATGGGGGTTTCCTTTTTACCTTATGATGAATATGGATCTCTTCATAATGGGAGATTAAATATAGATGCCATGATTTGTTTCAGTGTCTTGCTCTGATGGGTTGTTTGCTGGTTGGATGAGTGATTTGTAGGGATGCAAGATATTCATGTTTTTCATGAGTTTTTTTTTTTTTTTTTTTTTTTTTTTTTTTTTTTTTTTTTTTTTTTTTTTTTTTTTTTTTTTTNATCGTTTCTGTTTTTTATTCCTTGCAGATGTCTGTATTTTTTGTTCAGAATATTGCACCATATTTGATGAGGGAGACTTGAACCTACACGTTCTTAAAAGAAATGAAATCTCTTAATCGTTTGCTAAATTATAAGTTCGGTCTCTTGACTTCTAGTTGTGTTTATGATGATGTTTTTACTTCGGTTAATGAAAATTTTTTCTGGCCATATTTTTTGAATAGGTTAGAAATTATTTCACATTTCAAATAATTATTGGAAAAAGAAGAGGTTAAATATCATTCGTCTTAGATTTCATCTCTTCCTAACATCAATTAACAATTAGGATCGACCTTCCATCTTGCTACTTTAGTCTTTGCCATCTTGTGAGAAAGTCAATTGTTTCATTTATTTCTTTTAATATCGATGAATGTGTAGGTTAATTTTCATACAACTTTATTATTTTTATAAGACAACGGTTTGATTCTGCTACATTTAGAAGCATACTAAATTCTACGTAATTGAGTGTCATAACTTCAACTCATTGTCTTAATTCTTTGAGAAGTTGACGTAATTGAGTGTCATAACTTCAACTCATTGTCTTAATTCTTTGAGAAGTTGATTGTTCAACGTTTGCAACTTAACAATTCCAAATAGACTTTCAAGCACTTAGAGATCATTTAATTGATGAAAATGAAAGAGACTTTGAATTTTGATCCATGTCATAACATTGCTATCACATTTAATTTGAATTGACTTTTTCTTTATTATCGGTATCACTTTAATTGTTACGAAGGAAAACGCTAACAAGAATTGCTAGACTTTTTTTTAAACACACAAATGTATGTTACATTTACATTCCATTACCAACTTAATCCTTTCAACAAGGACTCCGGCTATGATTTTTTAAACACAATATGAGGCTTCAATGCCAAATCAAAGGTTGCAAATTCTGAACAATAACTCAAAATTTATTACAACAGAAAAACACTTTACTCAGATCCTAAGAGAACTAACAAAGATCAAGCTTCATAGAAACACTTCATGAAATGTGATTCTTTATATATGTACAGAATGAAACAAATAACTTCAAGAACATACATCGATAAAAAGAAACATACTTTCAAGATTCCATTAAAAGAAATAGACCAAGTGGTGAGTATTACAATTTGGGGGAATGGGTATTACAATTTCTATCCCAAATTTATCCCAAAATAGTTTTCTTAGCCAAATTTAAACAACAAATTTCACCCGAAAGGAAAAGCTTAATACCATGAGAATTGTATCCGTAACGGGGCATACAAGCATCCCATTCAAATTCGTAAAACGTAATTTATCGACTAACGTTTCAAGTCGTAGATGATCCTAGTTTGCAGAATAGCACATCTAACTACTTGTTTTGAGTTATGGAGATGCTAAAAACTAGAAGCTATCTCATTATACTTGAACATGTTAAAGAATTTGAACTGAACTATACTTGAATTTGATTCTCAAATAGACCCATGAGGAGTTGAAAGACTATGAATATATTTGAAAGTGCCAAAAAAAATCAGAACCTAAAGTTCAGGGGTTGAAATAACCTGCCTAGAAAAACCATTTCATCGACACCTTGAATCGAGGTTAATTACCAAAACAATATGAACTCGAACGAACTTCTTATGAAAGGTACAAGATCAAGAAAGCTATCGAAGAACTTCACGCTCTCTTGACGACACCTTTTAATCTTTCGATAACCAACACAAAAGCACTTCAAAGAACTACATTCAACCTTCACAGGAACTGAAATTAGCTCAGTATGAAAAACCACCCTCAGGCAGGGAAATGGTAGTGGAGAAAAATATGTTCCAGAGTTTCCTCCACTTGAAGACACAGGCTGCAAACACTATGAGAATTGCCCAACTTGGGTTCTTTTGGAGTTTATCCTCCTTATTTAGGCCACTTTTGAAGAGAAATGGTTCAAATATAGGGGAGGCTAAGAGATGTCATCATTGGGTCAGCTTTTCGAGTTTGTTTTCTAAAATTTTTGGGAACGAACTATAGATATTTCTCACCTATTATGGATGGTTGCCTGCATCATTTAAGAACCTTATTTGCACAACACACACCAAGAAGGGATGTTTCAGCTAATGTTCTTAGCTTGGATCTTATCTTGTGTGATAATTATCACCTCCCTGCAACCTACTGCAGAGAATAACTTTAACCTTCTTAAGCTGGATGTCTTTCCATATCATTCCTTCTACATAAGGGAAGGAAAACTTATGACAATATGGTTTTAAAAAGATGGATATCAAAGGGTCTTGTCCAATGATTCTTCCTATAAAAACATAAAATAAAATAAAATAACTTCAAAGATAAAGGTAAAAACTAATAGTTTGAATGGAAGAAAGAAGAAGAAAAAAGCAGCAGGCAGAGCTCTAACAATGAGGCAGTCTGGCAAATAACAGACCATCTCAATGAACATGATATATTACTTCTTTCAAACTACTACAACTCAACAATTTATCATGGAATAAGTCTTTACTGAGATGATCCTATGAAGTACAAAAACAATTCAAACCTGGATAGAAGGTTAAAGCTTGATCCTTCAATCGCTAAATCTACTCGAATCTCATATTCCATATAAACTTTCACAACAATGACTTCGTTCGACATAAAGCAGACAAGTATCAATTTTTTTTAAAAAAAAAAGAGTATCAAAAACGAGAAAAAACTGATGTTTCTTTTAAAGAAAAACTAAGCTTTGATTGTAAAATTATGAAAGAAGACAAGCAAGAATGATGAGGAATAAGACAAATAAAGCACGAGAAGTAAGCTATTCTCAACCATGGGAAAGGAACAATAAGCAAAATCTACTTAGTTCAAGTAAGAGTAACGTAACAATAAATTTCAGTGACATTATGAATGAGAGGCTAACCATTACAAAATGAAAAACCCAAATTAAAGTTTAATGAGGCAACATAGATTTTAAAACCTTTTCATGGTTCAACGACACGGGAAATTCAAATTTCTAACCTTTTGATTGAAAATCTACGCCTTAACCAGGAAGCTATTATTCAAATTTCTAACCTTTTGATCGAAAATCTACGCCTTAACCAGTGAGCTATTCTTGGCACATAGAGATCATAAAACCTGTAGGCTTTTTATATATACCTTCCCCTGATCGATCAAAGCCATTGGTACATAAAATGCAAGACATTGTCCCATTGAAATGCAACAAGGAAACATAAGTTCAGTCCTCGTTTACAAACAGATTTTTCAAAGAAAAGGATGATAATTAACCATAAAGCTACCCATATATAATATTTCAGGGATCACGATTGACACTTAAGACAATTACAATCCAGAAACAAACAATAAATAAGTATAATTTTTAGTATATGAAATAAAAAACCACGAAGGAACAAACATCAACAAGTTACCGAACATCTCTATAGTCGATTACACCACTGATTTAACCGGCGCAACGTCCTCGGGGATCTTGACGTAACCCATCTTCTTAATATTCTCCTTGTTATCATCACTGAAATCACCCTCCTCCCAGAGGTCATCATACACAGAAGAGCGATGACTAAATTGGCTGGAGCACAACGAGTAGGCCAAATACATGGTGGCAGCAGTGAGAGCGCCACAGCCAACGCCGAAGAGCAAAGCAACAACAACGCTGAGGATATCCTTGGTACGATCACGAAGGGAGCTGAAGTCATAAGAGAGGCCCAAAGGGAGTTCTTGAAGCGAGTGGGGTTCGGAGGCTACAAAAGCCCTATCGCGAGGGAGATCCAAGCGGAGGAGTTCGTCACCGAAGGGGCGGAAAAGGGAATCGGAAGAAGAAGAAGAAGATGCAGCGGATTTCAACTCGGTGATGTCGACGATAATGGCCATCTCGGAGAAGGGATCGCGGGAATCGAGGGTTGGGTGGCGGTGAACGGAAAAGGAAACGAAGAGGGATTTGCAGGGGCGGGCATCGGAGAAGATTGGGAGGGAAACCGTGAGAAGAAAGAGGAGAAAGAGACGAATCATTGCTGCCGTTGACGCCATTGTTGGAGGTTTGACGAACAAGGGGAAGTTTCTATGGACAACTGAATCGTCTCTTTTCTTCTCTATGTTTATGCAGATTTTTTTATTCCGCTTTTTTATTTTTAATAATTTGGAATAATTTCTTTTTAAAAAAAATTAATTAATTAATTTTAAATTAAGTTACCCGTCTAATTTATAATTTATATATCCACGGTTAGGGTTTTCCTCGATTCCTTATTAGGATTAGGACCAAGTGGGGCCTAACCGAGGTTGTATTAGGGTTTAGCATTAGGTGCAGCTCCTCAAGGGTCGGCCTCGATTTTGTGAACTCGAGCTTTGACCTATGTTTCTTTTCTTCTCTCCTTGTTTGATGGTTTGGTTTTTGTTTTGCTTTGTTTTTATCAAGTTTTCGTGATTCAATTTTACCCATAAATCAGTCCCCTACTACTTAATTAGGGCTCACGGTTTGACTGTGTTGAAAGACTAAATACATGAAGTCGAGTTTGAGATTAATCTTTTTCAAGTATCCTTATGGAACAGTGGCTTTAATTTCGTCGTTTGGCTAAAAGAAATCTCGAGTGTGTGGTCATGATCCCTCAAAGAGTTCCTTCAATGATCTCTCGGTGGCAACATGTTCAACATAATCGATCTTTTCATAATATAAAGTGATGGTTGAAACTTTCACTCGTGTCTCGTTCATACAGTGAAGTTCTACTTGCTCTATGAGAGCCTTCAAATCCAACCCTTCGAGGATTTCTATTACGTGGTTTAATACTAAAGAAGACAAAATTAGGGTTAGACCGAGATTGCACTGACAAAAGAGTATTGGGCACGACCCTTCAAGAACGGTAACTATGAACTTGGATTCAATCTAAGATTTTTTTTTTCTCTCCTTGCTCGGTAGCTCGATTCTTGTTCTAAACGGTCTCTTTAACTAACTTTTATTATTTATTTTTTCTCGTAATAGACGCAAAATTAAAAATTAATTTTAGGGTAGATTTTTATTTATTAAAAGTTCAATAATTTAATTTAAGTATTCAATAATCCTCCCCAAGGTCCCTACGCTATAAAACCCGGTTCACAACTTCGAAGAGAACTCCGACCAGCCTTTTTACCGATCAATTTGATTGCCCTTTTCTTTTTCCCGCTCGCTTAGACCCTTCCATGGAATTGCTCATCAATTGTTTAGCGCCATAGGAATCTATACCGGAAAAATATGGTTTGGGGCTTCTTCCCCGTCGATCCTCTTTCAGGTGCGTTCGCTTCGTGATTTTCTGATTACTTCTTGCTGCTGTCGAACTGGTTTTCTTTTAGTTGTTCTAAGATAACTTTTTGCGTACTGTTAAAAGCTTTATATTTATTTTCAATGCTTACTTTCTGAAGAATCGTCAGTTTTCGTTTGGTTGGACAATTTGTATAAACAAGTGCATGTTGCAGGTGAGGAAAAATTCTACATTTTTGCGCCTGGGAAGTATAAAGTGGGTCGTAAAGGTACTTCGATTGTGCTAGTAGTTATCTTTGATGCAGTTCTTTTGCTTCTGAATGATAAATTTTATGGCGTATTCTTGGTCTATAATAAACTTTAGAAATGTTTTTAATGTTTGTAGAAACGATATTTCTTTTACAAGAACAATTCCTGTGCGCATTTTTTCCTTCGTCTGTTTTTGTTTTATCATATAATTATTATTAAGAGGCGGATATAGGATTAGACTGTAATTTTAATTGGTTAACTATAAGTGTACTCAATGTCCCGATGAGACCCTATCAAGGCTACTTTTGACCATATTGGCCTTACTGAGTGAGTGTCCGAGTGACCTTATTGGGCGAGTGATCCTAAGTAATCTGCGTCCTTTGAAATTGTATTCAAGAGGCAAGAGTTCAATGCTGCTATATACTCAAGTCGAAGAGTGTTAATAAAGTTGTGGGAAGGATACTACACCACCAAACGAGCTAAACTAGGATATCGAAGATGTTGCTCCGCCCATAGATACCGACTTGCTAATTTCCATGAGAAAAAATGGGCTCAAAGTTTCACCCTTCGACCATGATATCCTCAATCCCACTCCTTTTAGTATAATTTCCCAAAAAGATGTCAAAGCTTCCTTACTCGCGTCTGGGGAATATTCGTAACAGCTATAGAATTTTGCAATATTTTAAAGGAATAAGGAGAAGTTTCTTATTTATTCCTCTCTCCTTTCCAGTGAGATTTTCCATTTTAGCTAAATTTGTTAGAGAGAGAAATGCGTGTGTCAAATGAAGAGAGACAGAGAGAGATAAGGTTAGAGAAACTAGACAAGGAGGGTCAGAGAGACTCTATAGAGGGAGAGAGAGCTTAAGATAGAGGGCTTACTTGTCGCTTTGATAAGTTAGAGAGCTTGATGCTATCACTTCAAGTGAAGAATTGACAGAGGGTATTTTGACTTTTGAGGGAGGCATTTAAAAATTTGACATTATGCTCTTAAAAAAAAATAGTTGAAGTGCTCAGGCACCACGCCTCAGAGTTCAAGCAGGAGGGCGCACACATATATTTGTGCCTATGTGAGGCAAGGTTCTTCATGCAAGTACTTTTTTGAGTTTTCTAAACAATGACTAGATCAATATTATAAACATTTTCCATAATGTTTTGTAGTTGTTTATTTTCAATCATGTTGTCTTCAAAGTTCCTTTTTGTATTGCATTTTTGTTGCCTTTTTCGTGAGAAAAAATATTTTGAACATTCAAGAACGTCCATTTAACAGTCACTTTCTTTAGCTCTCAAATCATGCTCTCAGTTGTTTGCTCATTCTGTGATCATGTTTATCCCACAGGCTGCGATTTGACTATAACAAAAGATAAAGGAGTTTCCCGCATCCATGCAGAAATAGTTGTAGATGCTATGATCTTTTTAAATTCCCACAAGAGTTATTTATCTAATGTTTCCTCTAAAGTGAGGATTAGCGATTGCTCCAAGTATGGGACATTTGTTAGCAGGAATTCTGGGTTGAAGGAAAAAATTCACGAACTTCCAAAAAAAGAAGCAAGCTTGTATGATGGAGATGTGATTTCATTTGGATCTGGCAATGCAACATACAGGTAATCTGAGAAACATTTAAATTAGTGACAAGATTTATCTTTCAAGTTGCTCTCACTGGTTAGCTCTTTATTAGAAGCAGGGTATGCTTTTTATATATGGTTTATTATACTCATTATTAAGTCCATGGCTCTCAGTTAAACCAGGTGCAGTTACTTGCTATTTATTCAGTAAGTGATTGTTTCGGCAAGGAATTCTGTAAATTCTTTAATACTTCCTTTTAGATTCTATGAATATTCCTTTCTATATTTCCCATATTCTTTTTCTTTTTTCTTTCTACTTTCCTTTATTCTTGAATCTCAACCACTGAAGCAATTTTTTGTGATAACTTTGTCTCCTTTACAAAGTTCCTTGTTTTGGTATATCCTAATTTTTTTAGATTTTGGGTTTTACTTTTAGCTTCAATTAATATAGATGGCTAAGTTTCTTTTTATTTGTACTAAAATTTATTTTCCGAAGCTACAAGATCTCATATGCCTTTTTGCTATTGTGAATATACATTAACATATTTTAATGCTAATATACTTCTTGGTTTCTGTAAAAAAAAAAAAAAAAAAAAAAAAAAAAAAAAAAAAAAAAAAAAAAAANATTACCATTTTATAGTCGAAGAAACTTTACTTTCTATTAGATTATCTAACACCCAATACGCTCGAAAACCTTATTATCCCATAAACAAATCTTGCAGGTTCTCCTTTGTGCAACTTGTGTTTTATGTTCACCATTCAGTGTCCTTCCAATTCCAGCTGCTGAGGGACAAGGTTTCATCCATAGGTCAGTCATAAAGAAGTTGCCGATCTTCTTTTACTTCACCTATGAAAGGAATTCTTTATCTGATTAATAGAAGTTTCAATTTTCCAAGGTTTCTTATGTAACTGCTTAGTTGCTTTATGTTAGCATGTCCTAGTACAAACGCTTGAAAACTCTAAATATGACCTTAAAGACATGTTGAATATGTTACAGAATATGAGGAAAAACAGGGGAGAATACTTAACCTTATTCATGTGTGGAACTCTCAACTTAACAGCATGGTAAATTTAAAGAACGGAAACTAACTAAAGGAAGGTTTGTTTAAATTAGGGATAAACTGTGAAAAAGGTAAAAATAAAAAAGAATAACAATACATTATTAACACACATAACTTGTTGCTACATACATCCTTACACTCTTTTCTTTTAATATATGAAAATCATCTGTCTTGGTGTTTTAAAACATAAGAAAAATTTGAGACTGATTCATTTTCCAAAATCATCTGACTTCTAATAAGTTGAAATGTTTACGAGGCACGTTTATCAATGAGCTCTGCATTATTGATACTGTGATCCCATCAATCAAGTTCACCATCACTATTTATTACATTGTTTATGCTGCACAACATCTACTCATTCTACAAGTTAAATCTGCATTGAAGAAAGTGAATTAGTTTGTCGTTTTGGTCGAATTTGAAGAGTATATTTAAATGTAGGTGCTTCTACATCTCATGATATTCGGGAGTGTACGCATGTGCTTGTAGAGGAACTGATGCCTTTTGATGAAGCTCTAGTTGACGCCATAGTGGCTGAGAAACCTTTTGTTATCACAAGTTGGGTTGAGGTAAAAATATGCTTCATATATTAATTGTTTCACTGTGATGCCAAGTTCTGTCATCTTGTTCGCCCCAACATTACGGAGGAACCTGATCTTGAGAATAGAAAATAACAGTGAAATTGTATTAAGATATAAAAGGAAAATGCCAAGTTCTGTCATCTTGTTCGCCCCAACATTATAGGCATGGCTCTCCCAAGAAAACTACATCCCCAAATTCTAATTGAATAGAACCCTTTGATTATAACGACCTGCCCTAACTACACTAACGTAATTACTCAAGTATTTTTCTCCTTTCGATTTCTAGTTTTAGGTATCCTTGACAATTTTTCATATACATCATTGTTAAAGTCTAGCAAGGATAAACATAATTTACAACTAGAAAGTGTACACCTATATGGTAAATACTAATAATGGAACACGGAAAAAATGAGGAACAAGTAGATTTTTTCTTGGAGATCCTTGGAGGAGCATCCTCATGACTCTCAACAGGCCTATTAGTTTCTTTTGCTTTGGCTCTATTAACAAACTTCAGTTCAACCATCTGCAAAATTACTTTACGAAAATCTGAAGATTCTTTATGCTTTTATTTTTATGTTGACCATCATCATGGATCAAGAATGACTTTGATTACCACTTTGTTGAATAAAAAAATTACTTCAATTTGTTTTAATCTATGCACAGATCAACGCCAAGCATTATCATTATTTACAGTTGTGTTTTTTTTTTTCTTTTTTCCTTGTAAGAAACTGAGTTTTCGTTGAAAAATGAAATAATATACAAGGGCATTAAAAAAAAGTCCACAAAAAAGGAGATCATATATCTGATTCTTTCTATTTCCATAACAATGCAATTAGCAAAAACATGAGACAAGCGAGATTCTGCATTCTTACTGATTGTTACACTTTAGTTATTTGCAGGAAGAACCTCCTGTAACGAGATTCCATGCTTTGATTCGTAAGTGCTGCCTTTTTTAAGTTTGGCTGGGAACATATTCTTGAGTAATAGTATTTTTTTTTTTTTTTTTTTTTTTTTTTTTTTTTTTTTNTGCATTTCACTCTCAACCTTTTGTATTTGTTCTTTGAACCAGCTATCATCCAACAATGACTGTGGAAGGGATGCATGTCAAAGTTGTGGATCCCAACACTCGTAAAAACTGTTTGAGTGGATACACTTTTTTATTAGGGTCGGCACATATGGTAAGGCTCTGTTTTTTCATTTTCACATTCTTGAGAGTTGCTGGCTTGAGTAGGCAACCCTTTGATGAATGAATTATTGAAAAAAATTAGCCTTATGGTTTTTTTATTCTGTGATATACTTAGTTAACCCAACATGTAGGGGTTTGAAATAAATAAAGGAAAGAAGGAAAAAATTTAAATCTCATTCCATTTCTACCTTATGACAAAATTTTCTCGGATGCCTGTGGTGTTTAGTACTATTCTTTAGTTTTCTGTTCAGAAATAACTCTTCTGGTGGATTGCTTAGACATTCAATAATTTTGATATTCAATTTCCTATCTTTTGGAAGTACAAACATGGGGATCGGTTGAAGATGCTATTGCAACAAGTTGGTGGTGCAAATGTTTTGTCTATTGAGGACTTCTCTTCAGATAGCCAAGTACGAGGTTTTATCTCTTTCCACATAGACTATATCCATTCTTTCCTAATTGCTTTGTGAAGGCGTGGGTAAAAACTACTGGTTAACTAATTTCATGTAAAAAGATTCTAATTCACAATATTTCTGACTGCAATATGGTCTTATGGACAACATGAACTGCATTACTAATAAGCGTATGGATTCTAGGATTGAGTGTTATGAATAATACATGCTTAATACACTTCATCAATTTGTTGACATGTAATAGATGTTTCGATATTGCAATGAAGTATAATTTGCATCACATGGGGCCATAATGATTGATTACAAAAACCATCTATATAGTTAATATCAATGTCAATCGAATATTAATTACTATCCAGGCTTAAGATGTGAGCTGTGTTTTAAAATATGTCTCAAATGGCGCCTAATGATCTTTGATTGGACTAAATACAACAACTCGACGCCTTTATTTCATTTCTTTTATTTATTTCAGTTCTATGAACCTGGTGTTTATTGGGTAATTGATTTGTATGATAATTGTTGTAGGACTTTGGTAATGGAGAAAATGAACGGGTAGTATTCATTATTCCTGGAGGATTAGCAGAAAAGTTGGGTTCATCCTATAAGGTTGATTCTTATTATAAAATAACTGAGTTGGTTTTGATATCATCTGTTTTGAGTGGAAAGCTGGATAGAGACAATTTGATATCACCCTGTGGTAAGTAGTCTTACTCACTACTAGTTTCATTTGTAGTATATTTACTCATTGTTAAAACTGTTTATATTTCTTCATTTTAACTTCATTCATCTGACTGAATATAAAGTTTCTTTGCAGAACCAGGTTCCTCTACATGCTCCACTGATGAAACCGTGGTAGCAGAATCCGATCTCGAAGCAGAAACCGATAAACCAGTTGCTTCTAATGTCCAAGGTTCAGATGAACATTTAGGCATACCAGATGAACATTTAAGCAAACCAGAGGACTATTTAAGCAAACCAGAGGTGTCCATCGACCATGCTGCTTCTGGATCAGCTGGGGACCATAAAACATTCAGAAATAGTTACAGTGGAGTCAAAATGAGAAACGACAAGGTCGATGAATCTGACAACAGCAATATAGACATTATTTTCACTCAAAATTTAATCGCGCAACACGTGATGAAACCTTCATCAATAGTTACTGCAGAAGACGGTGGAATTACGAACTTCAAACGCTTCAGGAAGGTATTACTATTAGCCTCTGAATGTATTAATCTGCACCATTTCGTTTTAACTGGTGTGCACATTACTGTTTGATATTGATGAAATCTTGATCACCATTGTATGCGTTTTCTACCTTTAAACGATGAACCAAATGATGGTCGTGATCATATTTGCATTCAACTGTTCGAATATGCATTTAAGTAGCATTAAAAACAGTGTTTGTTTCTTGTTTTGGTGGCACATAGAGAAAAATGTTATGGAGGTTAATACGCACATCCTTTCAACTTTTTTGCAGACAGAAACTCACTCTGGGAATAGCTTTTATAATCTTGTTCCATTTGATAAGTATCCTTACAAGTAAGTGTTTCTCTCATGTCTTGGAGTCATTTGGGATGTGTTTGGCGCATAGTAGAGACGTTTCTTTGCATGCCATTACATATTCTTTCATGTTTATTTATTGAAAGTTGGGTATCTCACGTTGAATTAATATGATATCTTTAAACATTTCAAGCCCGCACCTCTGCCTCTGAATCTGATTACGTTAAAAGAAAATCACCTGCCATTGTTTTATGGGTTTCTAGGGATAACGGTGATGGAAGGGAAGAAATTGCAGAATCCTTGAAAGAAGAAAGAAAGCGCAAGGAAATGGAAGCTATATCTGAAGATTTATTTAATAACGAAAAGGTGAGTCTTTTTTACTTGTTTTAGCACCCCAAGTTACAAACATGGCATGCATGAAGACATACATTTTTAACTTGTCCGAACTTCAGGGACGACGTCGTGGAATGGTCGGTTCCCTTCAACGGCTCCTTACTCGTTCTTAGAAACAGGTATCTGTATTTGCATCAAAGAATTCTCTTTGTGTTTGCCTCTACTTTGTTAGATAACTCGTTCTCTTTTGCACACATTTGCATGATATTGTCGTCAATCACGATCATATTTACCTTGCATGTCTATGTAGTTGCTTGTCTACAAATTGTGTTAAAACTTGATTTGGTTGATGTCCCTCTATAATATGAAAGGATATAAGAGGGTTTACAATCATCCAAGTATTTTGACAAGTCAGAAGATGTATCGAGCCTCTAAGTGGACTTCTAACGTGTAACTTGTGTTGCGGTGACATACTTACACGAGTATTCGTAGCTATGTTATCTCTAAGGATTCAACACAACTAGCTCAACATAATATTTTCGAGCTTCCTTAAATTTTTCTAACAAATATTTAAACATAAGGGGATAAGCATAAACGATTTACCGACAAAAAGAAACTGTTCAATAAGTTGCACGATGTATGTCCGTGCATATCTCTAGATCGTGGTGTCATCAACATTAGGGATAATTTTGTAAATTGTATGGTCAACCATAGAATGCTTAATCTAAACGTTTTCAATCCCGTGGGTGGAACTCCTAAAAAGACCTCACATCATTTATTAAAAAAATATTTAAATTAGTCCAAATTCACATGCAAAACTTTAAATCAATCCAGAACCACTAATTACATTCATTAAACATTAATAAAAATAAAGAACAAACATAAAAAAATGGATCCAAAAGTTAGCAACACAAACAAATGTATAAAAATTATTTTAAAATGACTAAATAGAAAATAAAAAAATTCATATTATAATATTAATGAATTCAAAATATAATTGTTTTTTAATATTAATTAATTATATATTTTTTTAACTTCTTTTAAAATATTTCTTTATTCTTGTTGGCACACGACTTTGTGTATGATTAGGAGATATTGTGCTGATATTATGCTCAAGTCCATGATTAGCAGATGTTTTCACATAGTATGTATGATTATTGTGCTGGTATTGTGCTCAAGTCCATGATTAGCAGATGTTTTCACATAGTAATGTTTTGTCTCTCCGATTAACGTGGAATCTCAAAAAAAAAAAAAAAAAAAAAAAAAAAAAAAAAAAAAAAAAAAAAAAAAAAAAAAAAAAAAAAAAAAAAAAAANTTCCAGAAAAAACAAAAAAGAAAAGAAGAAAAAGAAAAATAGAGTTAGGCTAGGAAAGCGAAAAGGGACGGGTACAACTAATTATCAAACAAATTTTCTTTTAAATAATTAATTTATATATATATATATATATATATATATATATATATATAAATAAGTACAACAACTCAAATGAACCTTTATTTAATTAATATTGGACAACTCATTCTATCTCCCATACATTTAAAATTCCTATTTAAAATAGGAAATAATTCTTTATCAAATTTACATTGCTTAATTTTATATACTTATTTTAAAAAATATATATATAATATAATCTTATCTTGGAAAAAAAATAAATGAAATTAAGGTTAAAATTCCACTTTTATCATATACTTTAATCTATTTATTTTTAAATGATTTTGATGGACGAAACAATTTAGCTTCTTAACCTTGGTTTATAATATTTTAAAACTGGTTATGATGTATTAAATTTTTTAAAAAGAAATTTAAGTAGTGTTTAAGTTATTTAAATCATGGAACCTTCTACTAAAATATAAAATATAAGAGGTTCTTTTTAATTGAATTATTTAAATAAATTAAATAAGAGTTGGGCAAGAAGAGAGAGAAAAAGGATTATCACCGTCCAATTCTTTTTCAAAAAAGAAAAATATTTTAAATAAATTTAAATAATCCAACGGTCCACAAACAAAGCATCTTAATCGTAATCAACACCTGCCCGCACCTGATCCACAAGGTACACTGTCAAGAAGTCGGTGGTCGACCTAAAACCGAGTAAGCCGGTCAAACAAAAATATTAACAAAATTATAATTATAATTTAATTTAATTTGGTTGGCCTCCTAATATAGACCTGGCTACATCGCCAATTTCAATATTCAACGGTCAACGGTCAAAATACATGGGACGCATACAATAAATATCCAGCTAAGCTTAGCTAATTCCATTTCAACTAATCAATTTCTAATTTTAATTTCTACAAAATTCAATATTCCTTTTTATAATTATTATTGACTACTCAAATTGTGTTTTATTTATTATATACTCTTCATTTTTAGCTACCCTAGATATGTAATTTTATTTATTTTTAATTTTGGTCCGTCGAGTTTCTCTTAAATTTTTCTCGTTCATATTTTTGGTGTTAACCTAATTTCTAATATATATATAAGAAGTAGTTAGCCCAGAAATATTTTTGATTCGAGAGCTCGTTTTCAAACTTGAGTATAACTCAATTAGTTAAGTAACCAGAATAAATTTAAGGTTTGACTACTCAAAATCATTTAATTGATAAGAAATTGTGTTATTAAATTACGAGCTATTGCTATAATGTATGAAATATTCTCGTATATAAATAAAATAATAATTTTGATAAGTTGAAATTTTCACCCAAAATTAAGTTTTTTTTATTTAATTTTTTATTTTTATTAAATCAATAATAGAAAAAGATACATGCCTAATTTAAATTAGGATTTTATTGGATGTTAGCAATATTCGGATTTTTTACCAAAAAAAAAAAAACAAAATTATAAGAATAAGAGATTAATTGAAAATAAAATTATATTACATATTTTCGTAGAAAATTTAAAATTTTGATTTTAATTTAAAGTCAAAATTATGTTTTATAATATATTATATTAAATTGCAATATTAATTATTAATTATGATTATATTATACCAGCTTTAATTTAAACAAAAAAGAAAAAGAAAAAGAAAAAGAAAGTTTATTAAAATTTATTAAAATTTTTATTCATTTATTTAAAAAGTTTTTATTTATTTTGTCAATATTTTCGGCTTTCTTAATAAAAAAAAGGAAAAGCCCTAATTTTATGAAAACCCTTATCTCTTTCTGCCTCCGTCTCTTTCATCAATTAACACACAACGCGACAAAATAGCAGTCAAAGCTGAAAAGCAGCTCAATCCCATATTAGGGGCTACTTTTTTTCTTCTTTTCTTCAATTTTTTACGAATTTCGAATTCCTGGGCGTTGAATTTGGACCCGCGTTTCAAGTTTTCTCCCTTTATCTCTCCTTCTTTTGATATATAATCCATCTCTTCATTGATTCATACACCAGCTGAATCAACAGGGAAGAAGAAGAAGAAGAGGAAGAAGAAGTAGACGGTATTTATTGTTTTCTGTGTTCTGGTTTGATTTCAATTGCAGAAGCTACAATGTTCTTGTCATGGAGGAGAAGCAAACTTGGGTTTCTCCCCAAGTTGAAGAAAGAGCATCTTCCGGGCGTTGATTCGGGTTCTGAAATTGTGATTCCTTCGCATTTTCTATGTCCGATTTCGCTTGATTTGATGAAGGATCCTGTGATTTTGTCCACCGGGATTACTTATGATAGAGAGAGCATCGAGAAGTGGATTGAGGGTGGGAATTTTTCTTGTCCTGTGACGAAACAGGATTTGATGAGTTTTGACCTAATCCCTAATCATACCTTGAGGAGGATGATCCAAGATTGGTGCGTTGCGAATCATTCTTATGGAATCGAGCGGATTCCAACACCGCGGATTCCAGTCACGCCGTATGAAGTTAATGACGTTTGTTCGAGAATCGCCGTCGCGACTCAAAGGGGCGATTCGAAGAGATGCAGTGAATTGGTGGGTAAGATCAGGAATTGGGCGAGAGAGAGCGAGAGGAATCGGAGGTGCGTTGTGAATGGAGGAACTGGGATTGTTCTAGCAGCTTCGTTTGAGCATTTTGCTGGTGTTTCGATTGAGAAACATGTGGGTTTGTTGGAGGAGATTTTGTTGGTTTTGGTATGTGTATTCCCAATCTCCATTGAAGGGTTATCCAAGCTCGGATCTGCGGATTCTTTGAAATGCTTGGTTTCCTTCTTAATGGGGAAAAATCTTTCTCCAAAACAGAACGCAGTTTTTGTTCTGAAAGAACTGCTTCTGGTTGATCAAAGATACGTCGATTCATTGGCTGCCATTGAAGGAGTATCCGAAGCTTTAGTAAGCATCATAAGGGAGCCTCTTTGCCCTTCAGCTACAAAATCATCCCTTACAGCCATTTTCTACATGATTTTACCATCAGAAATCAGCGAGAAAATGACATTGAAATTCATGGAACTGGGCTTGGTCTCTGAGCTGCTAGATTTCCTTGTAGATGCAGAGAAAAGCCTGTGTGAGAAAGCGTTGGGAGTATTGGATGGAATCTGTGATTTTAAACAAGGAAGAGAGAAGCTATACCAAAATGCACTAACAATTCCATTGTTAGTCAAGAAGATCCTAAGAGTATCAGAGGTTGCCTCTGAGTATTGTCTGTCAATATTATTGAAGCTTTGTAAGAGTGGAGAGAAGGGTGAGGATGAGGCGAGGGTGGAAGCTGCTCAACTGGGTGCTTTCCAGAAGATAATTGTTCTTTTGCAGGTTGGTTGCGGTGGTGACATGAAAGACAAGGTCACTGAGATGTTGAAATTGTTGAATCTTTACAAGGATAGGTTAGATTGTATTGATTCATCCATGCATTTTAAGTTCTTGAAGAAATCATTCTGATTTACTGTAAGAAACACAATTTTTTGTCTGTTTAGGTAGTGAAGAAAATGTATATACATACACACAAAACACAGATCAATGAGAAAACTGAACTTTATACTCAATCTGGCTAGCCTCTACTGAATTTCTCTCATAATTTTTGTTGAAGTTTGAGAAACTTATGATTATCGTATCATGAACATCTTCTCGGGTTTGTAAAACTCATCGTAGCTCAACTTGTTAAAGTATATACCCAAAACTAAGAGGCCAAATGGGTCTAAATCTTCTATTCATCCTCATGTTGTTGAACTAAAAAAAAGTTTTTCTTGTGCTTGCAAACTTCAGCTCATATGAGCCGAGTCGTAAACAACTACCATTCTCAAAGGTGAGCTAATCACCAAAGGCGTTTGGGATTTGTCCTTGCTCGTTTAGCAGTCGACTCGGTGGATCGTACAAGCCTTGTGTGTCGTGCTAAAGAAGGGTTCACCGATCTATGAGTCGTATCTCTCTCAACTTGGGAGAGTTTCTTGTAGATGTTTGCTCGAGGTATGTCCCAAATTTTGAGCACTGATGCTATGTGGTTAGCTGTAAAGGTCCGAGACCCCATTACTATTTGATCATATTAAACAAGTATTTGATCATTTCAAGTGTTGTTTGCTGTGTTTTGAACTTCTTCAAGTTTCTCCTTTATCTCATGTGGGTTTTTATTGTCGTTGTGGCATAAGGTCTTACTGGTATGAACTCCGACCCTTGCCTCTTATTTTGAATTCATGAGGATTTCAACTACCAAGGGGTTATCTTCTTTGAGCAAGAGTACCTGCAATGTGAGTGCGAGGCATGTCAAGCGGGGAGGACACCTTGCCTCTGTAACAGTCCAAGTCTACCGCTAGCAGATATTGTCCGCTTCGGTCCGTTACATATCGCCGTCGGCTTCACAGTTTTAAAACATGTTTTTTAGAGAGAGGTTTTCACACGCTTATAAGGAATACTTTGTTCCTTTGTCCAACCGAGGATCTCACAATCCACCTCCCTTGAGAGCCTAGCGTCCTCGCTGACACACTGTTCATAACCAAGCACTGACCTTGATTGACATTCCACACCATGCAACTCCTGAAGACTTCCAGTGTGTGTAGAAAGAGGTAAACTTCTATCTATGACATTTCCTTCAAGTTGAGGCGACATTTAGCTAGAGATCACGAGAGGGACCATAGCAAGTGATGAGCATTTGAAGGCCCACCTTAGGGCAGAGCCTTGGCTCTGCTTAACTGCACCATAAGTTAAGACGAGAAGAGCACGTGCTTTTAACGCGTGCTCTGAGTCGTCATACGTGCTTATTGCAAGCTTACTTTCTGGTATTGTTCTTTTAGTTGAAAATACATATTTTAACTAATCGATATTCATATTGGTTCGTATTTGCTATCGTTTCATAAAGATGCAGTGATACTACAACAATGAGCTGAGTTGACTGCCTCTTCTTGTCTAATCTACAGTACATATCTATTCTCCAAGTTGAAGAATCAAATTGGATCGAGTAAAGAACTTCAACCTAATATTATCTATGAATATCCTACGATTATTCTTGTCTTAGTTCTTTAAAACTTTTTAAATTATTCGGTATCACGACATTCTTTTTTATTCAAATTTTGACATTATCTGGGATTCGATAAAACTCGCAATCACACGAGAATTTAATCCAGCTCACGAATGGGATAAATTCTTATTAACGTCATCTTCAAGCATCTAAACCCCACCTTTTTCTTTTCCTCTCTTTTTCCCTTAGTCCACTTTCATTATTCTACGTTATCTTTCATTTCTTTTCAACAAAGAAATATACCCTTTTAAAAGATTAAATTTACCGTAATCTATCAATTTTATGAACAAGTAACACTGTCAAAATATTGATTTAGATTAAAAAATTAGCATAATCTATCAATTCGAGTTTTTGAGTTTTTTTTAGTTAAATAATATATAGAGTGAAACATTTGATCAAGATAACATGTTTTTACGTCAGTTTGATTATGTTCGAGTTTGAGTATTGAACCTAGGGTCGACTTTCGTCTCTGTTCAACTAATCGTTCTCACAGTCAGGTAAACTTATACCATTATGCTCACAAGTAGAATCTTAGTTTGAGCCTACCTTCACACACTTCCGTTACTCTTGAGGTATCCGCCCCGGATAAACTACCCACCTTGCCGTGTCCCACCTCCTAAAAAAATTCGGTGGGGCGATTAGGCATCATTAGACGAAAAAAGTGCATCCAAATGAATGAAACCAGGTAGAGAGTCATAATGGATTCTCACTCTTTTTCCCTCAAAGAAACGTCCGAAAATACACATTCCATGGTAGAAAAAGCATAAAGTTCCTTCCCGAACATGGGGAAGAGATTCGTAATAGAGACGGAAGAGAGCATAGATGGCGTAGAATGGGCGCTAACCCGACTCCTCTCTCAGACCCCACCGCCTGATTCTGCCTCAAATCCAAATAAGTTTCGTACACTTGTCTTCAATTTCACTTAAACGTCCGTTTCCTACCCTTTGGCCTTCACTCACCGCTCACTACTCAATTTCTCTAACCGTCCATCTGGCACCACGTTTTGCATCGCATTGCGTGCTACTAGAAGAGGATTCTTCCTGTTTTTCCATATAAATCCCCTGTTTTCTCAATTCGGTTGTCGTCTTCATCTCTTCTCTCTCGCTCTGCATTTCTTGTTTTCTTTGAAGCTTGATTTTGTTACACCATGGCATCTGCTGCTACTCTTAGCCCTGCTGATACTGAGAAGCTCTCCAAGCTGAAAGCTGCTGTCTCTGGTCTTAGCCAGATAAGGTATGGAAATGTGGACATAAACCCATGTGTATTCATGGCCTTTCTTTTTGTTGTAATTTCGATTTGTGGGATCTGTTTGAGCAATGGGTTGTGGCTTATGAGTTCTGTTTCTGATGCTTTTGTGCTGTAATGGGGTTTTTGTGGAATATGGGTTTTGTTATTGGATCTGATTGTTTCTTTGTTTTGACAGTGAGAATGAGAAATCTGGCTTTATCAACCTTGTCTCCCGCTATCTCAGGTAATTTCTAATCCTATAGCTGTTTATTGCAATGAGAGAGGGTGTAACATTTCTTGAACCTTGGAAGTTCTAATTGTCTTGTAGAGAAGATTTCAGATTCATGGCTGATTTGATTTGAGAATCACTTTTTGATTAGAAAATGTTTGATTATTTCCCTATTTGAATCAAGAAAGCCGATTCTTAATCTGGAACTAAAAAGTTTTCTGAAAATAAATTGATTGATAGATTTCTTCTAGGCGTGGTAATTTCTACTGAAACAGCTGAAGACTGATTTCTTCTTGATTTTCTGAATTTCTGGTTGAAGTGGGGAAGCACAGCATGTTGAATGGAGCAAGATCCAAACTCCAACCGATGAAGTAGTGGTTCCTTATGATTCCTTGGCACCAGTACCTAATGGTATCATTAATCGTTAACGGGTTTTGACTTACATAATTAATTAGAAAGATATTATCAACTTGATCCTTTATCCCTTTGTTTTTTATCCTTCTTTCTATTTCTTTACAGGGTTGATCACTATTTTGCTCTATTTTCATCTTGGATTCATGTGATATGTTCTTATCAAAAGCTTATGTAGATCTTTGTAATTGCAGACCCTGCTGAAACCAAAAAACTTTTGGACAAGCTTGTTGTTTTGAAGCTTAATGGAGGTTTGGGGACAACAATGGGCTGCACGGGTCCAAAGTATGTCGTTGTCAACCCATTTTCTTTCTTTTTTCTTCTATCATATTATCTTCTGCACGTGCTGAAGTTTTTGTCATGCATTTGAATATCAATATGTTTCATTTGATTGTTTGTTAATAAGTTCGTGCTGAAGGCTTAATCCTTCAGTTTCAAATGAGTATAGGATCAATTATGTGAGATCCCACATTGGTTGGGGAGGAGAACGAAACATTCTTTATAAGGGTGTGAAAACCTCTCCCTAGCAAACGCGTTTTAAAATCCTTGAGGGGAAGCTCGAAAGGAAAAGTCCAAAAAGGACGATATCTGCTAATGGTGAGCTTGAGCCGTTACAAATGGTATCAGAGCCAGACATCGGGCGATGTATCAGCGAGGAGGCTAAGCCCCGAAGGAGGGTGGACATGAGGCAGTGTGCCAGTAAGGATACTGGGCCTCGAAGGGGTGTAGATTGTGAGATCCGACATCGGTTGGGGAGGAGAACGAAATATTCTTTGTAAGGGTGTGGAATTTGGGTCGTAGATTGTGAGATCCTACATCGGTTGGGGAGGAGAACGAAGCATTCTTTATAAGGGTGTGGAATTCGGGGCGTAGATTGTGGGATCCTACATCGGTTGGGGAGGAGAACGAAGCATTCTTTATAAGGGTGTGGAATTCGGGGGCGTAGATTGTGAGATCCCACATCGGTTGGGGAAGAGAATGAAACATTCTTTATAAGGGTGTGGGAACCTCCCCCTAGGAGACGCGTTTTAAAGACATTGAGGGGAAGTCCGAAAGGGAAAGCCCAAAGAGGATAATATCTGCAAGTAGTGGGCTTGGATCGTTACAAATGGTATCAGAGCTAGACACTGGGCGATGTGTCAGTGAGGAGGGTAAGCCCAGAAGGAGGTTGGACATGAGGCGGTGTGCCAGTAAGGACGCTGGGCCTCAAATGAGGGTGGATTGGGGTGTCCCACATCAATTGGAGAAGGGAACGAGTGCCAGCGAGGACGTTGGGCCCTGAAGGGGGGTGGATTGTGAGATCCCACATTGGTTGGGGAGGAGAACGAAACATTCTTTATAAGGGTGTGGAAACCTCTCCCTAGTAGACGTGTTTTAAAAACCTTGAGAGGAAGCCCGAAAGGGAAAGCTCAAAGAGAACAACATATGCTAGTGGTGGACTTGAGCCGTTACAAATTATTTACATCCCCACGAGAAAGGCTGCTTGAGCTTTAAAGCGCCCTTTAGGACTTTCTTAAGGTGGGCTACCGCAACGTTAACAAGGACTTTATTCAGAAGTAGTTCAACTCATAGGCCTGAAATCTGCCACCAAAACTGCATACTCTACCTGGGGGAAGAGAGCGATTTAAGTTTCATTGATTTTGGCTTAAAACCAAACCATGAGGTCTGGAGGCATTGTTAATCTTTGCTTATTCAATTGTTGCAATATTCTTATTCATGTTTTCCTTTGTTTCTTTGAAGAAATTATTGTTTTACTTTGTTAGTAATCTAAATCTTCGCCATGAGTTCTTCAGGTAAGTAAACATATTAACTGCTTTTTGCCTACCGTCTGTGCTGCAGGTCAGTCATTGAAGTTCGGAATGGTTTGACATTTCTCGACTTGATTGTTATCCAAATAGAGGTTTAATTCCTCACCCTATTTTCTTTTTCATGAATTTATTTACATTCCATCTTTATTATATTGGTTTCTAAATTTGATTTTGAGAACAGTCATTGTCGATTTTTTGCAGAATCTCAATTCCAAATATGGGTGCAACGTTCCTTTGCTTCTGATGAACTCATTTAACACCCATGATGATACCCAAAAGGTATTTAAATCTGTATGCATATTTCCCTTGTTTTCCTCAGTATCTTGTGATTTACTAACTCTTCTTTATCAGATCATTGAAAAATACAAAGGTTCAAATGTGGACATTCACACTTTTAACCAGGTGTGTACAAGATAGGTTGTGTTTTTTCATGTATTCTTTTTATTGTTTGCAATAAATTGTTTATCTTACCCATCATTTGATTATAAACAGAGCCAATACCCACGTTTGGTTGTTGATGACTATCTTCCGCTCCCTAGCAAAGGACGTACTGACAAGGATGGATGGTATGATAAAAATACTCGGTTTAGTACATGGAATACTTCGACCAACTTGTCTCTTCTGCTTCGTGTCTTTATTTATATGTGGATTTTATATGTTGATCGATCAACAAATACAGCAGATTTCTTATGCGTCCTTATTTGTAACTTTTTATTATGACAAAGAATTTAACGAACATTTCGGACTCGTTCTCTAACTTCAAAGTGAATGTTATATAAAAGAAAAACTATTAAGTTGCCTAAATGAGTTGTGAAATACTGTCGGTATATCTTTGTTTTAATTTATTGTTACGCTTGTGGACTTGTGTGTATGTGAAGGTATCCTCCTGGACATGGTGATGTTTTCCCATCCTTGAAAAACAGTGGCAAACTTGATGCTCTGATTTCTCAGGTACGCATATAATCCCACTGACTATGTTTACTGAGATGAACCCATGTATACGTTTTTTTCTCATATTTTACTTTCGATGTTCGCTTGTGCAGAGCAAGGAGTATGTCTTTGTTGCAAACTCCGACAACTTAGGTGCTGTCGTGGACTTACGTATCCATATTTAATTTTTCGGAGATCTAGTTGCTTTTAAGCCTTGAGTTTACTTCTTACTATAATTGTTGCTTACTCGCATAAAACCAATTCCTTGGATTTCTATTCTCCTTGACTCTGGATATTATAGAAATTTTAAATCATTTGATTCGGAACAAGAACGAGTATTGCATGGAGGTACGAAATAAGTTATTGGTTTATTATTGATTTATTGTTCCTACAGTTCTTTTGGCACTTGTAGCATTTATCATTATTGATTATGTAGGTGACGCCGAAAACCTTGGCTGATGTGAAGGGTGGTACCCTCATTTCTTATGAAGGGAAGGTTCAGGTATATAAAATAGAATTTGTTGATTGGGGCGTTTCTGTATTCTCCTTGTTTCTGTTTCACCATGTAACATTATTTTCATCGTATTATGCAGCTACTTGAAATTGCTCAGGTCCCTGATCAACATGTAAGTATATCAGTGATGATTATGTCTGATGGTACATCCTTTTCTTGTTCATGTATGATAATATTGTTCTAATAAATATGGGTTAATGCAAATAAATCTCAGAAACAACCATTGATATCATTTTTTGGTCAGTTGTATATTGGTATTTCTTGATCAGTTTGTAAATTGACAAATGATTCTTTGTTTGGTTCAGGTCAATGAATTCAAGTCCATTCAGAAGTTCAAAATTTTTAACACTAATAATTTGTAAGTCATGTTCGTCTTGATAACAATTACTGATAATGGCCTGCTAATAAGATATTGGGAATGCATGATTCAAGGTGGGTGAACTTGAAAGCAATTAAAAGGCTTGTGGAAGCTGATGCACTCAAGATGGAGATTATTCCAAATCCTAAGGTAGTTTCTGTTCCTAGTAATGGCAGGCCAATGCATGTGGTATATTTGTAGTGTTTTAAAAAATTAGTGAGATCCCACATCGGTTTGGAGAGGGGAACGAAACATTCCTTATAAGGGTGTGGAAATCTCTCCCTAGTAGATGCATTTTAAGAATCTTGAGGGGAAAGCCCAAAGAGGACCATACCTTCTAGCGGTGGGCTTGAATTGCTACAAATGATATCAGAGCTAGACACCGGGCTGTGTGCCAATGAGGACGCTGAGCCCCGAATGGGGGTGGATTGTGAGATCCCATATCGGTTGGAGAGGGAAACGAAACACTCCTTATAAGGGTATGGAAACCTCTCCCTAGTAGACACGTTTTAAAAATCTTGAAGGAAAGCTCGAAAGGGAAAGAAGCCCAAAGAGGACAATATTTGCTAACGGTGGGCTTGGTCTGTTACACCACCTATATTAAAAGAAAGAGAAATTGGTTAATACAAATAAACCCCATAACAAAATTAGAAGCTCCCATTTGTAGGCAAGTATTGTTGTTTTTGAATTGCCAGTAGTAATATATTGTTGACATACCAGGAAGTTGATGGGGTTAAAGTTCTTCAGCTCGAAACAGCAGCTGGTGCAGCAATCAGGGTACACTTTGTTCTTGATTTTCTGTGCTATGTTCTTATACAACATGGGTATTAATGCCTTGCACTTGTATTTTTTCTGCCAAATAGTTCTTCGATCATGCCATCGGTATTAACGTACCACGATCACGTTTCCTTCCTGTCAAGGCAACTTCAGATCTGCTTCTTGTCCAAGTTAGTTCTTTCATCCATCATTACAGGCTCTACTATTGTAGTGGTTTGATGTTTCTTAACAAACTCATATGTTGGTATGTTTTTTCTGCAGTCTGATCTCTATACTCTAGTTGATGGCTTTGTCCTTCGCAACAAGGCTAGAAAAGATCCTTCCAACCCTTCCATTGAATTGGGGCCGGAATTCAAGAAGGCAGGATTTTTTTTTTCTCTTGGCTTGGTCTCTTAAATGCTTGGTTGTTTTTTGAAAATGTTAGTTACTGTACTTTTTTTACTTTCACAGGTTGGTAACTTCCTGAGCCGATTCAAGTCAATCCCCAGCATCATTGATCTTGATAGCCTTAAAGTGGTTGGTGATGTTTCGTTCGGGGCTGGTGTCGTTCTCAAGGTATGAAACTGCTTCTGGTTTGCTTCTAGATTTTATTATCCAATTCGTAGTTACATTATAACATAATGAATCTGTCAATGTCAAGTGTGTTGCTGTAATGACTAGCCCACCGATAGCCGATATTGTCCTTTTTGGGATTTTCCTTTTGGGCTTCCCCTTAAGGTTTTAAAACGCGTCTACCGAGGAGTATAAGAGAATGTTTCGTCACTCTCTCCAATCGATGTGACATCTCATAATCTACCCCTTCGGGTCCCAATGTCCTCGTTTGGACACTGCCCGATATCCACCCCCTTTGGGGCTTAGGGTCCTCGCTAGCACACCATCCAATGTCTGGCTCTAATACCATTTGTAACAGCCCAAGTCCACCGCTAATAGATATTGTATTCTTTGGGTTTTCCCTTTCGGGCTTCCCCTCATGGTTTTAGAACACGTCTACCAAGGAGAGGTTTCTATACCCTTATAAAGAATGTTTCGTTCCCCTCTCCAACCGATGTAGCATCTCACAATCCACCTCCCTTTGGGGGCCAGCGTCCTCAAAGGGACAAGGTGTCTGGCTCTGATACCATTTGTAACAGTCCTAGCTCGCCGTTAGTAGATATTGTCTTCTTTGAGTTCTTCCATCCGGGCTTCTCCTCATAGTTTTAAGACACGTCTGTTAGGGAAAGGTTTCAACATTCTTATAAATAATGTTTCATTCTCCTCTCCAATCGAATTTGACAACCCACATGAACCAAAATGGGTGAAAACGAACAAATTTTATTCAAATCAAACCAAACTAATACTTTCAATTTTATACTTCAGAAATCAAACTAACCGACCAATATAACTTCAAATCAACCAAACTGACTCAGTTCGAACTTCTTACTTTCAAATATCATGTTAAACGACCTGTTCTAACTATCAGTTGCCCTATTTTACAGGGGAAAGTGAGTATCTCGGCTAAGCCTGGGGCAAAACTGGCAGTACCAGATAATGCCGTAATCGAAAACAAGGTAAAAGAAAGAAGAGTTGAAATCACTTATACAAATATCATATTTCTGTGCTGTGGATGAACTGATCTGAATGCTGTAATGGTAAATTTGATATCCAGGAAATCAATGGCCCAGAAGATATCTAAGCCTTTGCATGCCTTCACAACTTTTTCAGAGCAGAAGCTTTCTGGCATTTTGAGTACTTTTTTGTTAATTCCAACAAAAGCATGCAGTTTTATCTGTGTAATATGTGTCCGGTTTGGAAGTGTTCTTTTGGGATATTATGAACACTGATGGACTTGTTGGCATTATAAACAAAATGAGTTTCTATTAATATATACATAATAAGCGAAGGTTTTATGGCGAAGGGAACAGAAATGGAAAGTTCTTAAATGTTTTGAATGTTCATTGTTATTTTGTTTGAAAAGGTGTTTAGGTTGACTCTTGAATCTCGTACCCAAATGGTAGGTTTGACTCAATTTGACATGATCGTTTAGATTGTGTTGGGTTGGATAATTTTTTACGTCAGTGTTGATTTGATATATAATCGAACTTTATTGGATGAATGATCATTGATAGTTTAATGCAACTTGTGGTTCAAAATATAGTCGTTTGGTTTGATTCATGAGTTACAAGTTTCTAATATATTATGCTTTAGACATGGTTCATTAGGTTATAGATTGTGGTTGTGGGATATAGGTCGTTGATAAGTCTCTCGATATGGCTTGTTGATGGTGATGAGTGGTTGGCAACACGTGAGAGTGTCGGGTCTTGGATGAGTGAGGAGAGATTGACGAGCTTTATCGAAGAGTTAATCTATGTCTTAATTCCATAGCTTGTTTTGAGGTTCTCTTTTCGATGAGCATATTTTATAGGATATTTTTTTACAATATACGTCAATTTCAATATTTTCTCGAATGTTTCTTTCTCTTGTTTATACACTTTTGTATTTCAAATAAATGAAAATCACATGAATGATCGATTCAATAGTTATCTCTCGTTATTCTTAGCACTAATGATGAAAATAGATCTTCACACTTCACACTGATTATGGTAAAAAAAACTTCATGTTTAGCTTTACACCTAAAGAATATCATCGATGCTCAAAAAGGAAATTTTCCAACACATTCATGCTACCATTACAATTCTTGAATATCCCTAGATTTGCAGGGAAAAGACAAAGTCTTTTAGTGTCGTGTTTGTCATAATCACATCTTTTTTCTTGGCAGTGGAATTTGCGATTATGCAGCATTCACTTCTCAATAACAAGTAAGTCAAAACAATTTATATTCGCCTTGTCTACCGTCGATAACGTATGCTCAAGTCTTTGGCCCAAATTTGAAGGTTTTAGAAAATGGAGGCATACAAATTTTAAAAGTAAGATTGAGAGAGATTGAAAGCAAAATTATATGACATCAACACAACGGCTTAAGTAATATATAACTTTTTTAGATAGGGGGCAAGTTCAATATGTACACTCAAAAGTCTCGATCACATGGAAAACAAGAACAAAATAAAAGGATTCGTACCAATATTCAACATTCATTACTAATTAATTTAATTGAAACTAGGTGGTTCAATTCTAACTCTTTTATTAAGCCTTTAATCTTGAATTAATTTATGAATTTAAAAAAATATTAAATATATAATTTTTTTTTTTTTTTAAATAAAACTCTAAATTTAGGTAAGGTTGAAAGGAAAACAGGTCAAAACAAAAAACAGAAACTTGAAAATGAAATAAATACCTAATTTAATGCTCAAAATAACTCTCTTTTTAACTTCCCCTTGTTTTAAAGCCTTCATATATAGAAACCACCCTCCCGCCACCGCCATTTCCAAGCTACCACAGGCTGCCGGTGAGACCACAGGTCACCGATGGACGTTTTCAACGAACCCCACTTTGGATCATAGCCGACGGTACGTAATTTTTTGTTCTTCCAAATTGACAGCTTCCTTATTTTTCAAGCTAAAAGCCTTCCCACCAACCGATTTCAATTCCTCTTGTTATTTTATGGATCTCCATCGCAAAGAAATCGAAGATTCTTAATGAACTCAACAAACCCAGAAAAGCCCACATCCCAAAACTCCGTTTTCTCATCCAAATCCTCCTCTGAAATCGGATCATTTGGTTCTGTCGAGTGCATTTTTGTAGTGGGGAAGGTGGAAATTGGGGTTTTATTATGTTAGGCGGTGTTCAATTGGGTCTTTTTGCTGCGTGTATTGTGTTGTTTGTGCCGATGGGAATGGCGGGTTGGCATTTGAGCCGCAATAAGATGCTGTTCTTCAGCGGTGCTCTTTTCATCTCTCTCGCTATCGGTGTTCATCTCACGCCTTATATTCCTTCCGTTTCTGATTTCGTTACTACTGTTTCTTCTGTCGTCGTTTTCGATAGTCGAGCTTCGTGTGTTTCTCAGTTACATGAAGTAGTTTGGGAAGTCAAGCAGAGCGATGAATTTAACCCTTTGAGTAATAACTCTGTTAATTATGAGAAGTCGTGGAAATGGGGGAGATCTGCCCCTGTTATTGTTTGTGATTTTCAGAAATTTGCTCCCATGGATGCCGCCGATTTGCTTAATGGATCATGGGTTGTTGTGGCCGGTGACTCGCAGGCGAGATTGATTGCTCTGTCACTGCTGGATTTGATTTTGGATTCTCAACGAATGGAAGCCATTAGAGGCGATCTGTTCAAGCGGCATAGCAATTATCAGATTATGATTGATGAATCTGGGATGAAATTGGATTTCATTTGGGCTCCTTATGCTTCTAATTTGACTGATTTAATGGGGGAATTCAAGCTAAATCTTAGCTACCCTGATGTTATAATCATGGGGTCGGGGCTATGGCATATGCTTCATTTTACTAATGCATCAGATTTTCGATTGTCTTTGGATTCACTTAGACGTTCTGTTGTTTCACTGATTCCATCGACTCCGAATTCGGATTCTGAAGCACCTTTGACGGGCTCTATCTCAACTAGAACCCCGCATTTGTTCTGGATTGGAATGCCGACGCTGATTAACTCCATGTTGAACACTGAGGAGAAGAGGAAGAAGATGACTGATCTAATGAAGGTGGCTTATGATGAATCGCTCCGCAAGAGTAGGCTTCTGCGTTCATCTGGTGGCCCTCTCTTGTTGCTGGACATTGAAACTTTGAGTTGGAATTGCGGGGTTCGATGTACAGTGGATGGAATGCATTATGACGATGTTGTATATGAAGCTGCCATTCATATTATGCTTAATGCTTTGCTTATTGAATCTCATCAGAAGCTATGAAGAAGGAGGTCGATGTTCCATTGATGCTCGTAGAAGAGTTCGTTTTTGAGGATTCTCTAACACTACAACATTCCTAAGATGAGAGGTGACTTCTACCCTTTTTCTATTTCTCGGTTTTCTTAGTCGATTTGATGAGATTAGGAGTTCCATTATTCTTTGTTTTTCGTCACCGGTTAATGTAATAACACATAGGAACTCATTACATAAATCACAAGCCACGACATTTATATTGTATAGCTTTGGAGTTGGATCATCATTCATAAATCCTTTAGGAATCTTTGATTGATCACATGAAAAGATAGCGTGCCAAAGCATCGATGCTTTCGATTCGCTCCATCCTTTTGTTATTTGGTTTCTATTTCTTACATAATTGTATATATCTGGACAACTTCAATCAGATAAGTAACGTTTTTTCTATAGATTTATGCTATTGGATATGAAGGTTGTAATCTATCACTGTAAGCTTTCGTCTGAAGTCCAGCTGAATCGATTTCAGCCTTCATTTGCTCTGTACATTTGTATAGTTGTTATTCATAAGATCACACCAGAGCCTCATCCCGACATTTTACAAACTATCTCTATTCCTCTGAGATCCCATATTGGTTGGAGAGGGAAACGATGCATCCCTATTAAGGGTGTGGAAACCTCTCCTTAGTAGATGCGTTTTAAAAATCGTGAGACTGACGGCGATACGTAATAGGCCAAAGCGGAAAATATCTGCTAGCAGTGGTGTGCTAGTAAGGACGCTAGGCCCCCAAAGGCGGTTATTGTGTACTTGCTAATACTAAGGCCATAGGATGAAATTGAGCTGACATCAATCTTGTAGAGAAGAGCCACACCCTTACTTGAATAGGATCTGTTCTATAGGTTTTACAACTGTGTCCTCGAGTTATGAGAAGAACACCCGTGGATTATCGTCTTGGACATGATTGATTCCCCTAGCATTGAAAATACAATAGGATATCTAAAGTCAGGAACTTGAATACTATGTTCTAAAAATAGTAACTAAAAAAAGTGTTGCAGAAGAGCTAAAGAAACTTGGATTTCATGGTGGATGACAAGATCCAAGCATGTCGTTTGAATTTAAACAAATTTTATTGTATTTTTTTTTATGTTTTAGAGAATTATCTTTAAGATTATAAGTTATAATTAGCTGGTGGCCGTTTTGATTCTGGTATTGGTGGCCGTTTTGATGCTTTAATATGAAGATTTTGAATATTATAATGAAAGTTGCATATCATGCTTCTTAAGTCATGAGCTTGTTCCTTTACATTTCTTGTGTCTAGATTTGCATGCTAGAGTCATTCAAGTAGTCTTGATCAAGCTATATTGTGGAGTGATTTGAATTACGAGTTTTTCTTACTCTTTATCTTGATCATCAAGGTAATCCATTCCAAAACTTTCTCTTGGGTTGATTCCCTATCGTTTTTGGAGTTGTTGGATAATTCAGATCTAAACATCTTGTTCTTCAACAAGATTATTAGATGTTTCATAACAAGAAACCCATAATATTCAAGAAGCTCCAAGTGAACTATTACCCTATGGACAATATTTATTTATCGATCTTCTTCACTTGGGCGTTACTGTTCCGCATCACTGCCTTCAAGCAATGGAAAGATGATTCACCTTAGATAAGACCCGAAATGTAAATGTACTTGTAATTAGCTATGAAGGTTGTTTTGGTATTTGTTTAGCGATTGATTTCCACTACGGTTGGAGCTTATTTTCATTTGCACGCCTCCGTTACCTTTTGGGAGGTCTATGCCCCATAGAAACTATCTACTAAAGACTGTCTCTTAGCCTGTAGGTTCTGACACAAGGTTAGAGTTCTAGCACTTCCATAGTGGTATCTCACTAATGGCTCAGGCTCCCTCGGAAGGGGGCCTTCTTCGCCCTCCACTTAAACTGCACAGGAAAGGCCCAAAGCCGGGAAAGTAAACGTGACCCCAGTGATTAAAGATACATGAAGGATCTTGTTTTTTATTACTTGACACAGAACTGGGAGTAACAGGGAACTGTAAACTTGCTTTTTGCAAGCCTCAAAGGGACAAAAGGATAGGAATTAACTGTGAAAAAGGATGAAACATGGAAAACTATGAATTTGGAAGAACTAATCTTCTTCCTCATGGCTTCCACAAGATGGTGGTTTCAGCAATCATGGCGGTTGCAACATATGGATCCATGTTCGATGGTAATCTTCGGTCTTCAAAATATCCCTTTCCTTTCTTTTCAGTGTCTCGTCCTACACGAACAGAAGCACAACGATTTGCAACACCCTATCATAATTTATGATCCCAAACATGTAAATATATCAACCTTCGAACATCGAACAAAAAAAATCATGTAACATAAGATATGGAAAAAGGAATAGGTTATACCCAAGAGAAGGTGTTGATATCGTTTGTTTCATGTTGTCCGTTAAGACGATGCTTGTTGCCTTCTCTATATGCAGCAATGTGTTCTTTGTGCCTAAGCTTCAACTTCTCAATTGCTTTCCTGATCACCTTAATACCGCCATCGTCCCTCATTGACTTTGTACTAAGAAATGATTATCAAACACGTTGGTTCGACGCTAGATCGTGGTTTATGGCTCAATCAGTACAAAGATAGATAGTGTTTCATTACCTGTAGTTTATATCAGCACAAGCAACACTCCAATCTCCCTATTGTTATTTAGAAAGAAAAACGATCAAAGATGATAAACTAGAAAGAAAGGAGGCCTGAAAAAAAACTCTCCAAAAGAAAAGTTTATGAACAAGAGGCTCTTAGATTGTACCTGGATTGGTTTAGGATCAAAACAAAGGACTACCCCAGCAATCTCTGTTATCCTCTGTTAGTACAAAATCGAGACCGTAAGAACCGACGAAAATATAGGCGTTTGAGCAATCTTTTACAACTTAAGTTACCTCCAAGATGTAACGAGCAACCCACATTTCATCCCCAGCAGATATCCCAACTGAGGGACCAACTTGAAATTCCCACTATATTGGAACGAAAAAAAGCATAACATAAGAACATAATCATGATCAAACCATGGCAGAACCAGGAAAAAGGAAGAAGCTATACCTGTCCTGGCATCACTTCTCCGTTGATGCCACTAATGTTAATACCAGCATATAAACAAGCTTTGTAATGAGCTTCACTGATGTCACGGCCAAAGGCTTTGTCGGCACCAACACCGCAATAGTATGGTCCCTATTGACAAACGAAATCATATACTACTTAGAAGCTTTTACTAAAGAGAAATAGAGTTTGTCTCACTGATTCTATTCAAGTGCTCTGTTCTTCCGTTGATCAATTAACAAGTTAAGTTAAGAAGAGAAATGTGAGATCCCACGTCGGTTGGAGAGGGGAACGAAGCATTCTTTACAAGGGTGTGGAAATCTCTCACTAGCAGATGCGTTTTAGAACCTTTGAGTGGAAGCCTAGAAGGGAAAGCCCAGAAAGAACAATATCTACTAGCGGTGAGCTTGAGCTGTTACAAATGGTATCTGAGCCAAACACCGGGTGATGTGCTAACGAGGAGGCTTGTGCCAACTAGGACGTTGGGCACCGAAAGGAGGTGGATTGAGGGGTCCCACATAGATTAGAGAGGGGAACGAGTGCCAGTGAGAGCACTGGGCCTCGAAGGGAGGTAAATTATGAGATCCCACATCGGTTGAAGAGAGAACGAATCATCCTTTATAAGGGTGTGGAAACCTCTCCTTAGTAGACACGTTTTAAAACCTAGAAGGAAAGTCTGGAAGGAAAAGCTCAAAGAGGACAATATCTGCTAACGGTGGGATTGAGTTGTTACAAGAAAGTAATATCAATTACCTGTGGCCCGGGGAAACCACCAATCGGCCACCCAATCGGCCATTTTACGTCCTTTTGCAACAAGCTGTACTCTTGCTCAATACCATACCTGTGTTTCCAAAACAAATGAGCGAACTAAGACTATTAAGTATCTGCCATTATATAATATCAACATGTATTTGATGTTCTTGTCAACATTTCTTTTGCTGAAAGTTCACTTTCTTGGCATTTGTAGATATTAACATTTTACATCAGTTCATAACAGAGATATCAGGTGAGAATCTGATAGTCACCATGGTACTTCAGCAGCAACATCAGGATGGCTAAAGATCTTGGCAGCAGCATGTCTCTTGTTCGTCGGGATCGGCTCTCCGGCTGCTGTGTAAGCATCACATAAAACCTAACCAGCCATTTCATATCAGTATACAACAACATATGAACACTAGACAGGAACTTGTAGTCCAAATGGAAACTTAGAACATACAAGAATATTGTTGCCTCTCCTAAAAGGGTCCCTGAAAATTGCTTGTGGGCTGTGATTCATCATTTAACAAGAAAAACATGTTAAGATCCAATCATTTGTGGAGAAAACTATGGAGAAAGAGATGATGACATAATGAACTCACTAGAGGATCACTTCACTGTCTTCGCCGGAGGCTTGGCCGGTGCTGGATCCATCATAACTCCATTTGGGAACATCTGAAGGATCACTTACAGGGCCACAAAGGGTCTTCATATGCAACACATAATCAAAGAACATCAATAGTTAAAACATTTCATGTTTTGAAAATAGTTTCTCTTCAAAAAAGAAGAGAAATTACCCTTGCTTTGCTTCTGAGATCCATGCCTGATCCACCAATCCTGCTCAAATGGAACATAAAAAAAGAAACCAAATACGATGATTAGCCCAAAATCAACATATCAAAGCCCGACCCTTCATGTAACGGCCTAAGCCCACTGCTAGCGGATATTGTCTTCTTTGGGCTTTTCCTTTTAGGCTTACTCTCAAGTTTTTAAAACGGGTTTTGCTAGGGAGAGATTTTCACACCCTTGTAAAGGATGTTTCGTTCTCCTCCAAACACCGTGATGGAGACTTGAAATATTCCTGTTATAGTCCCGACCCCTAATATAAATATATCTTTATATACGTCAAAATTAATACATCTATTTTAAATATTAAAATTTTAAATTTTTAAAATTACTTTTTGAGGGGAGGTGACCGCTAAATAAATATATTGGGACAAGAACAAAAAAGATTTTTTCATGTCTGTCCCGCTTCGCGGACATATCTATAAACAAGAGGGTTGAAAACTTAAAAACGGAGGAAAATGAAAAGAGAAAAAAGTTGAGGAGAGCTGACCATATATACTCTGCAATGACCTTGTCGGTGGAGTCGGAGAGGTCGAGGTTGACGAGATCTGAGAGCACCGACATTGTCTTCTTCGAGATTCCGAGGGAATGAGTTGATTGATTCCTGCTCTGAAATTTTGGTGCAAAATGAAGAGTAGAGCTTGGGTTTTTATAGATATACAATGCCACACATAAAAAGCTTAAAGAATTTTGTTTTTTTTTTTCATTTTTATAAAGAAAATGGGCAGTTTCTACATCATTCGTGGATCATTTTATTTTAAGGATTTGACAAAAAAAAAAAATAATAATAATTAATAATAATAAAATAATAAATAAAATAAGAAAAAAAAAAGAATAATTAGGTTGAGTTATTAATAATTTTATTGCATAATTATTATTTTATATTGCTAACCATAAATAAGCTTAAACACGTGTACACAACCAAATATAATAAAGCATTTCGTCCACTCAAATTAATTAATAATTTTTGGTAATAAAATAAAATTGGGATTTTAAAATAATAGCATAAGAATTTTTTTTTTTATGATTTTATTATTTAATTAAATGTTATATTAATATTTTAATCGGTTAAAAATGTAAAAAGAACAAGATAATATATTTTAAAAGAATATAGGATAATAAATTTTATTCTGATTCTCAATTTTTAAAAAATTCGATGAATTTCTAATTTTTTATTTAAATTCGAAACAAATCGAATAATATTCTCATTCCGATTCCGTTTAAATACTTATTTGAAAAATATTTTAGGTATAAAAAAAAAGTTCGAAATTGTTTTATCATTATATATAACTAAAATAAATAATTTATGTTGTAAATTTTGTTCGTAATTTTTTTATTTAATTTAGTTTTTAACATTATTAATTTGGTTATTAATTTTGTAACCGTTTTAATATTAATCTTATTTAATTCCGTAACGTTTGATGATCTAAACAATTGTCCCTATATAATGGACTTGTCTAGGAGATTGTTGATATCGGAATTTGATACCAAAATTTGTGAGAGTATTGTGTGTCACATTGTATTTCTTGAGTGACATTTTGGTGAGAGTCTTTGTACTGTGGTATTCACTTGTAACACTTTGATTATTAGTGATTGATTGGTACTCGTGGATATAGGAGAATTTCTTCTCTCGAAACCACGTAAATATCTTGGTGTCTCTTTGTGTAATTCCGTTCATTGGTGTTGTGAGTACATTCGTTCCGCTTTCGTTACAACATTTTAAACTTAGTTTATTGGAAGTTTTGTTGAACATGACTCACTTTTAGCAAATATTATCCGTTTTAGCCCGTTATATATGGTCGTTAGTCTCACGATTTTAAAACGATAGGGAGAGGTTTCCACACTCTTATAAAAAAAATGTTTCGTTTCTCTCTCCAACCAACGTGGAACCTCAGAATAATGTTTGAGAATCAAATAATATGTTTAGAGTTAGCATGAAAATATTAAAAATTTCGTATAAATAAATAATATTTCAATTTAATTCTCCTCATTCCTTCTTAATTTGTTGATTAATTTTAGATAATTAATTATGGTTAGTTAATATATTTTATTAAGTCAAAGTATTAAAATAATTTTAACTAATTAAATTTTGTTTTAAATTTGATAGGTGTATTATAAATAATATGACTTGAGTTTATTTAGGAATCAGTATTAATATTTATTCTTAAATAAATAATTTATTAATTTTTTATAAAATTTTAGATAAATAAAGAGGAAGAAAAGAAAAAAAAAATCATTCATATTTATTAGATGAATTTATTAGGAATACAAATTTTAATTCGATAATTCGAGATTTTTATTAGAGATATAAGAAGAATATTTAAAAAGTAAATATATTTGATTCTTATTTAACTTTTAAACGAGATGATTACACGTGTGATTATTCCTTCATTCAATAATAAAATATATTACTGGTACAATAGGTTAAACTCAATAATTATACGAGCTTATTATCTATAATTTTATGAAAATAATTTAGATATTTTAATAGTAAATCGTCTAGCCTCTCCGGTAAATACTATTTACCCTACCCAGATTTTCATACAAGAAATCACAAGCAGTCTGCAGTCCGAAGTGCAGTAGTATTATATAGAGCGTTTTGTAATCTCTTCTTGATTGGTGTTGATAAAGAATAGGAGTGTTTTCCATAAAGAGTTGTATTCAACATTTTTAGTAAAAAATATTCCATTAATAAAATTGAGAGAATAATAATAAAAGTTCTTTACTGGATGATATGCGTATATGTCTAACCATTTAATAGCCTTTCGATCGCATAGAATAATCCCTGATCTTTAATGCTTCGTATCTATAACCAAGTCCGTTACCTAATTACCATTATGCCCTTACTAATATCCTATTAATATTTTATAAAAAGAAATCAATAGATTATGAATATTTTGTTTTTATTATAAATAAAATGAATAAATAGCTTGAATAATTTAAATCAACCCAATCCAAATATTTTAGGGTTAGATTAGATTAGTTTATTATTTAATAAGGGTTATATGAGCGGAAAATTTTACGATCCAAATAATTGGATTAGATCTAAAAATGTCTGTACTAGCCTCGTGGGTCTTAACCTATTTTTAGGAATCTTAATAGGTTTAGATTCATTTTAATTTTTTAAATTAAATGAATTAATAGTTTGTATTCAACAAGATGGAACGTCAATACAAAAAGTTTAAACTACATTTAGTAGGTTTTGAATTTGATTAGTTTAATTTAATTTGGCCAATTTTGTTGATCGAGTTAGGTTATGTCATTTGAAATTTGCCGAAATTTACGCACTCATTCTTGTAATTAAACCTAGCTCAGTGATGATTAAAAAATGCTTAAAGAAAATGAAAGTTGCTACGTATATTAACAAGGTGTACATATCGTAGGAACTTCATGGTTAGACGTGTTTTGTCCAGAGCAATTCTATATTGGATGATTTTTTGGAAGATTTTTTAAAGATGTATGTGAGTAAGAACAAAACATGGTAGAAGAACTTGTGTTAGTTTGTGAGAACCGTCTTCACTCTTGAGAAATAAATAACGTGACCATATCAGAAGGACTTGTGTTGACGCTGACCTATAGGGATAGTTTTTACTTGCCTGTACGGATAGTTTTCACTCTTAAAAAGCGAGACGTAGGTAAAGGGACCGAGAAAATGAGGAACACTAAGAAAGAAGGCAAACAAATTTTATTAGTAATAGAAACCATATGTTATTCAATACTTGACACAGAACTTGGGAGTAATGGGGAAAGGGAATCTTAGCTTTTTGTAAAGCTCAAATGGAAGAGTAAAATAACAATAAAAGTACACAAAAGGATAGGAATTAACTGTGAAGATGATGAAACAAGGAAAACTATGAATTTGGAAGAACTAATCTTCTTCCTCATGGCTTCCACAAGATGGTGGTTTCAGCAACCATGGAAGTTACGACATATGGATCCATGTTCGACGCTGGTCTTCGGTCTTCAAAATATCCCTTTCCTTCCTTCTCCGTGTCTCGTCCTACTCGAACAGATGCACCGCGATTCGCAACACCCTGTCATATTTCATTACTCCAAACGTGTAAGCATTTTGATCTTCAAATGACTATCATAATACCCGAATCGAAAACAAACTCGATATGACATGAAAAAAGGAACATGCTATATACCCAAGAGAATGTGTTGATATCGGCTGTTTCGTGTCGTCCAGTGAGACGGCGCTCGTTGCCTTCTCCATATGCAGCAATGTGTTCTCTGTGCTTGAGCTTCAACTTCTCAATTGCTTTCTTGATCACCTCGTAACCGCCGTCTTCCCTCATTGACTTCGTACTGAGAAACAATGATCAAACATGTTACTTTCGATGCTCGATCGCAGTTAATGGTTTACTCGATATAAAGATTGTGTTTCATTACCTGTAGTTCGTGTGAGCACCAGCACCATTCCAATCTCCCTGGTGTTATTCAGAAAGAAGAATGATTAGGAGGAAAAAAAAGTACTCTCCAAGAAGAGCTAATGAACAAGAGGTTCTTAAGATTGTACCGGGATTGGTTTTGGATCAAAAGAAACGACTACTCCAGCAATCTCTGTTATCCTCTGTTAGTACAAAATTGAGAACGTAAGTTAAAAGAAACTCCTCCAAAAATAGGCGTATGCCAGTGAGTGCGGCGTGCACACGGTATTCTTTAGTAAAAGGCGAAAGAATAGTTCGCTCTGTGCTCACCGCCCGGCTCCGTAAAATTGAGAACGTAAGAACTAACAAGTATCGAAAATATAGGCATTTGAGCAATCTTTTAGAACTTAATTACCTCTAAGATGTAACGAGCAACCCACAATTCATCCCCAGCAGATATACCAACGGAGGGACCAACTTGAAATTCCCACTATATTGGAACACAAAAAAGCATAACATAAGAACATAATCATGATCAAACCATGGCAGAACCAGGAAAAAGGAAGAAGCTATACCTGTCCTGGCATCACTTCTCCATTGATGCCACTAATGTTAACACCAGCATATAAACAAGCTTTGTAATGAGCATCAACAATGTCACGGCCGAAGGCTTTGTCGGCACCAACACCGCAATAGTACGGTCCCTATCGACAATCAAAATCATATTGTACTTGAATCTTTGATTAAACAGAAATATAGTCTGTCTCACTGAATCTATTCAAGTCAACTAATCATTTCTTGTAGTGTTAATTACCTGTGGCCCGGGGAAACCACCAATCGGCCACCCGATCGGCCAGTTTACGTCCTTTTGCAACAAGGTGTACTCTTGCTCAATACCATACCTGTGTTTCCAAAACAAATTAGCAAGCCAGCATACAGATTCACATTCACGGTAGACTAAGACTATAAGTATCTGCTATTACAGAATATCAACATGTTTTTAATGTTCCTGTCAACATTTCTTTTGTTGAAAGATCACTTTCTTTTCATAAGCAGAAATATGAGGTAAAAATTTGATAATCACCATGGTACTTCAGCAGCAACATCTGGATGGCTGAAGATCTTGGCAGCGGCGTGTCTCTTGTTCGTCGGGATCGGCTCTCCGGCTGGTGTGTAAGCATCACAGACAACCTAAGCAGTCAAAATTATCATTGTCAAGCTCAAGCCATTCCAAATCAGTATACAACATGTGAACACTAGACAGGAACTTGGAGTCCAAATGGAAACTTAGAACTTACAAGAATATTGTTGCCTCTCCTAAAAGGATCCCTAAAAATTGCTTGTGGGCTGTGATTCATCATTTAACAAGAACAAGAAGAAAAGAAATGTCAAGATCCAATCATTTGTAGAAATCTATGGAGAAAGAGAAGACAAATGAACTCACTAAAGGATCACTTCACTGTCTTCTCCTGGGGCTTGGCCAGTGCTAGATCCATCGTAGTTCCACTTGGGAAGCTTTGAAGGATCACTTACAGGGCCAGAAAGGGTCTTCATATGCAAAAGAACACAACACATAATCGAAGGAAATCAATATTTGAAAAGAAAAACAAATCCAATAAAGATTTCATGTTTTGAAAATAACTTCTCTTCAAAAAGAAGAGAAATTACCCTTGCTTTGCTTCTGAGATCCATGCCTGATCCACCAATCCTGTTCAAATGGAACATAAACAAATTAGCACAAGATCAAAAAGGAAAACCAATATAGAATCAGAAAAACCCTAAGTAAATATGATGATCCTTTAACTTCAACGATTTGCAGAATCAGAAAACACAGCTAGAACACTGAGCAGATGCAGAACATTACACAATCATCGAAGAACAGTTTCAGTACATAAAGTTCATTTAGAAAGAACAAAACGAATTCAAAGGAACAAAGAAAAGAAAAATCCCATAGTCAAGATTTTAGCAAGCAA
The DNA here is from genome assembly GCF_002806865.2 of Cucurbita pepo subsp. pepo. Taxonomy (NCBI): domain Eukaryota; kingdom Viridiplantae; phylum Streptophyta; class Magnoliopsida; order Cucurbitales; family Cucurbitaceae; genus Cucurbita; species Cucurbita pepo. The sequence goes on along the minus strand of NC_036639.1, from coordinate 12,470,972 downwards.
TAAACAGAGCACACACAATCGTCCGCAAAATTGCCCCAATCTCAGTTCCGAAACTCAAACAACACAACCTCTCAACTTCAATCCATTTTCCCAAACCTTTCTCAGTAAACAAACAGCACAAACGAGCAAAAACATGTGAAAAAAGAAAAACGAAACTTACAACTCACAAGAGAGGCATTTCTAGCCTCATCCACAGAATCACAACAGAAAAATCAGCGGAAAACTCGAGATAAAAACAGGGGATTATGGAAGGGAAGCAGAATAAAAGAGAGAAGCGAAGGAAATTGGGGGAACTGACCATATATACTCTGCAATAATCTTCTCGGTGGAGTCGGAGAGGTCGAGGTTGACGAGATCTGAGAGAGCAGACATTTTCTTCTTCTTCTTCTTCTTCTTCTTCTTCTTCGTGTGATCGCTAGAGAACACACAAATCAATAAGAGCTTCAGAGGGAATGATTTGATTCCCGCTCTCTGTTGAAATTTTGCAGAGAAATGAAGAACAGAGCTTGGGTTTTATAGATACAATGACAGCACCAAACTTTAGGAACATTATTCAAATTAACTTTTACTTTTTTATAAATTAAAAAAAANTTTTAATTTTTAAATATCACATGTGAATGGCTCAAATTTCAACATTGATTAACTCATCTGAATCCTAACACAAATATAATTTAATTAATAAAATATTATATCATCAATAAAGCCAAAATTGAGTCTCGAACCAGGTCCAAAAGAAGATCAATGGCTTGAGTAGCCGCTCAAGACTGATGAGGTCGGGAAGTTACTATTCTCTTGCTTCAATTTAGAGAACTGCACGTAAAACTTAAGACGGTAGATCAAATGTAAAGATTCAACCAAAAACGTCTTCGAGATCCGATTTACCTATTAGATTCTCTTAATTATTTTACAATTTTTTTTTTTTTAAGGTAATTTAAAAATAACAGGTCAGCATTTAATATATTAGTCAGTTAAGCATTTTTAGGTACTGACGTGTATTTTCTTTTTCTGTAATAATAATTAAAATGGTTCATTCATCAATAACTTGAGAATTAAAAAATAATAATTGTGATTTGATTCAATTCCACCGGCACAAAAGAATCTGTGGATTTTTTTATTTCATTCAAAAAACACTTGAAAATTTTAAATTAATTATTTATTTTGATAGACGGAATCAAAATAATTTTAAAAAAATTAGAATCTAATGACATCAGCATTTTTTTTTTTTTTTTTTTTTAGAACTAGCTGAAAATCAAACGTCAAATTATGTCGGTAATATTTGGCAATAAGAATCTATGAATCTCGATTCTAAGTTTAAGATTCTAATTAAGATTTGAAACTCGACCAAAACACTTGATGCCCTCGATTTTTTCTTACATTTCTCGTGATATGACCGAGTTATCTATTTATCTTGAACTGCAAATTCGATTAACTTTGGAGTGTTCATAATTGAGCTACTAAAAATAATAAGAACTATCGTGTTTTTTTTAGTATTTAAATATATGATGATATTTTTTCAAAAATATCCATAAAGAAGTTCTCGAATAGGTTTCTTTTGACCATAGATCACTCTGATATTTTTTTAAATCATAAGTATAGTCTATTTTCATTTCATTATTATGTTTCCCAACCATAAAATAATAAATTTGCCTATTCTTTTTTTAAAAATTAAATTAAATTAAAAAAGAAAAAAAATATATAAATGTTTTCTTTAACACAAATCACCATCACACTAATGATTGACAAAATAAGTTATTATTGTCCGCTTATGTTATAATGTTTCACAAAATAATTGATCATAAATTATTTGAATATAAAATTCTCCAAATAAATTTGTATATTAAAGTTTAAAAAAAATGATAAAAAGTACAAATATCTATAATTTAATTTAAACGAGTCAAAACAAATAGTTTTATGGATCGAATCAAGCTAACCAACACCAGTAAATTACACGTTTCACTTTTTAAAAATAATTGCAATAATTTAGCTTAATATTAGATATTAATATGATTCGATAAGTTTGCATTTAATATTTTTTATTTAATTTATTAAATTTTTAATTAACACATGCAAAAAAAAAAAAAAATCCTTAAAAACCCTATTTTTTTTTAGTTAGATATTGTTTTCTAATATTAAATAAGTTGTTAAAAAAGCATTAGTTGAACAAATTACTTTTTATGTTTTCAATTAAATATTATATTGGCGTATTATTTATGAGTTAAAAAATAATAATAATAAAATTTTAATATCTTATAAATGTGAGAATGTGAAGAAAATATAATGAAAGTTTAAGGACTAAGTTGCAATATAATTTATTTAAATTTGTGGCCCTAACACTAAAGGGTAAAAATGGAAGGCAAAATTGTTAGGTGGTTGGAGGAAAGTGGAGGTGGGGGATGATCACGTGGGCGTTGTACGGTGGAGGACAAAAAAGTTGGTGTATTTTTCAAGGAAGCCCCTAAATAAAAAATCTCTATTTTGACCTTTTTTAAAGAAGAGGGACACGCGTGGTAATTTCCGTCAATTTGTGGGGCCCACTCTATATATATATATATATATTTTTTTTTTTTTTTATCCTCCCCTTTCTTTTGGAATGAGCACTTACAAAAAGTCACACGTGGAATCTTCAATTCAATATTCTATTTCAATAAAACTTTTCAAAATATTCCATTTAAACCAATATATCGTTTCACATTCACATCTAGAAAAAAAATAATCCATGACGTCATAATTCTATAAGTCTTCCCGTACATAAAAAAAACTCATACCACATCTGACACATCTAAATGAGAGCGGTCGTAAGAATAAAACAACTACAGAATAGTTAAAAGAACAGAGTGCACCTTCCTTTTAGAGCAATTCTATATTAGGTAATATTTTTTGTAATTTTTTAAAGATGCATGAGAGTAACGACAACGTCGGCAAGGCAGGATGAAGGGCTTATGTTGATAGGTAAAGATAGAGTCTTCATTCTTAGAAACGAACCGTAAATAACGTGCCCCATATCGTAGAAAAATGTTAACGCAATCCGGTGTTGAATTCAGATTCTTAAACTTAATCTAAATTCTAGACGTGAGTCGATACATCTCGTATTAAGATTATTTAATTTTAATTTTTTATGCTTTTGTGACATCATTTTATTTTCTTTTAAAAAAACAACTTTTTTTAAAGTGAGTAAAACCAACCTCCTCCTCCCATTCTAAAGAGGTGGGCTATGACTTAGACTTTAACACTAAGCTTTTATTATTATTATTATTATTATTATTATTATTATTATTTGTCTCATTAATTTTTATAATTATTTAAGATAAATTACTCCATGAATATAATTTTAATTTGGTTTCTATAGTTTAGATTCTTTTTAACATAATATTACAAAAATTTAACAGTGATTTAATTTGTTCCATATAGTTTGTTTAATCCCATGTGTTAGTTCGTAAATTTAGTTAAATATATTTATTTATTTATTATTTTATAGGCTCTAAATTAGATAATGTACCTAACCTCGTGAGGCACATGTTGTACAATATAATGATGATAAAGTTAAGATGTTTATAATGATAATAAAGTTCAGATATTTTTAATTGCTTAAAAATATTAATTAGGTAGAAAAAATTATATGGTTAAAATATCTTCATTCCAGTGATATCAAAATTTATTTTAATAAAAATATTAATATTAAATTAATAAATATATTCTAATTCATAAAACTTTTAAAAAAATTAATAATATATTTGAACTTCTATTGCAATTAATATTTAAATACTTTCAACTTTTAATAACACTTTAAAAATACTATTAAATTTAAATTGAAAGGTATTTTTATTAATTTAGTCAAATATTAAATATTAATATGAATATATATATAGAAATATTAAATTGGAAGATTGAAAGTTGAAAACTTGCATTTATGACCCAACTACCAGCGCAACGTTATTATTTTGTATTTAATTTTCTTTCTACTTTTAATTTCTCCTCCACTATTTTATTATTACTTAATTTTAAAATCTTCAATTTCTAAAATATTATATAATTTTTTAATTTTTTATAATAATAATCTAGATCTAAATTTTAATACGTAACAATTTAGCCTAATTTTTTTCGCAAAATATTATCCATGTAATTTAATAAATTAAGTATCAAATATATTCAAAATCTACAAAAACAAAAACAAAAACCAGAGATTAAACAAGCAAACAANAGATTTTGAAATTTAATTTTGATGAAATTTCGTACAGCAAAGACTAAATTATTATGAAATTTTAGAGATTTAAATATTTATATTAAAATTTATGAATTAAGTCGTCGTAAAATTGAAATTGCGTGATAAACCACTGTTGTTACGACCAAAAATTAATAATTTGTAAAAAAATAAAATAATATAAGATAAACAATATTATATACTTGAATAATTGAAGATTCTTTGAACATGTATACAATTTAATATCATTTAAGTGAAGAATATGTATAATACCATTAGCCAATGCTTATGTAATATGGTATGGTTTTTCTGGTTTTGTCGTTACATTGCTTTTTTTAAATAATATCTCATATATATATCTATATATATAAATTAGATAATGACGTCAACTACACAATAATTTATATTATATAGTATTTACAGCTTTAATTTAAAAAAATATTAATATGGTTGACTTGTTGGTTTATTTTTTTTTTTTTTAGAGACCGAGCATTTAAAATTAAAATTTATTTAAAAAATTATGGAGAAAAATAAGCTATATGAGATGCTCGAGCTAGAATTTATAATGGATAGTGTTGAGAAGGCCACTCAAAACGCAGCAAATAAACCATAATACGGACATACAAAATATCTTAGACATCGTATCATAGTATCGGGACGCTTTAGAATTGAAGCCTACAAACCCTCCAAACCTCTTTATTTTTTGGTATCTGCTCGACAATCCAACCATCCGACCAGCTCATAAACAAACCATACTTCTTTATATGCCGTGATCTTTCTTTTATGTCAGCTTTCTTAGATTCATCATTTGATTAATTTCTTAGTACTCGATTTAAACTTATAATTGAGTTACGAATAATTATATATTTTAACCAATTAAACTATATTTAATTTGATACTTTTATTATACAGCTTTAATAAAAATATATACGTGGCTAATATACTTTGTATTTAGCCTCCGTCATTTTGAAGAGAAAATATATTCTTAATTTTGTTGACTTGCTTGTTCTTCACCAACAAACCGAATATATATATATACACGTCCCAATCATGACAAAATTTTATTATTATTATATTATTATTAAAAATTATTATTTTCAAGATTATTTAAGATGAATTGAATCTTCAATCCATAAAATAAACTAATATATACTCAAAACACATTTAATTTTATTAATTAAATAAGATGTTAATGATATAAATTTATTATAACCAATTTAAACATAACTCAACCGATTATTTTTAACTAAGAGATCATAAGTTCAATGTCGTCCATCTTATACATCATTAACTTAAAAAAAAAAAACGTTCGAGACTAAAATTTAAATATAATTAAATTAATTAAAACATTATATATAATTATTTTGTATTTTTGTTTAGTGTTCCTTTGGATCCATAAAGGTCACTCCAAGTTGGCAATGAGTGTTTGTGAAAGGACAAGTCATAGGAGAAATAAATAACAAAAAATAAAATAAAATGACACGTCATATCTTTTGACTTTACCCATTATTTTTGTGGTCCATTACTATTTAATTCCTAGCTTAAATCTGATTTAAATCATTAATTATAAGCTTTAATTTTCTTAATATTTTCCCACATATTTTTCAACTCAATTAAAAAAAAAAAAACAAAAATAGAAAGTCCAATACTGGCTGTTTCGATCTTAGCTTCACATGTCTTGTCTGGTTCGATGTAACATAAAAACTTTGTAAGTATTTTATTAATTTACCAAATATTATTTGATTTATAGAAAATATTTATTTTAACGGATTTAAATCTCTGATCTCTAACAAATATTAACTATATGTTTAAGTTCATAAAATTTTAATCAATTGAGTTATAACATAATTATTCGTTGATATATTTTTAATAATATATATTATTGATGGCGATAACGAGACGATATTGAATTATATTAAATTAATAAAGACCAATGAATTGAATTGAGTATTTCAATGAAAATAATAATGGCTCAATTACGCAACTTGACCTCCATCACATTGTTGTTGCCCATACGAAATAGTCAAAAGCGACATTTCCAACTTGTCCCAAAGGGAATTTATTTTCTTGTGTCAACGTCCTTTAACAAATATATATATATATATATATATATACATATTATATATATATATATAGAGGCATGTATAAGGCTACAATATAGTTTTATTCTTATTGTATTTATTAAATATATTTTGTCCTTATTTGTTTATTTCAATTTAATTAATATATAGATTAAGACTATACCCACAAATTAATACGAAGTTTTTTTTAGCATGTTTTTGTCTTTACTCACATGTTTTATTGTACAATTCTCAAGTGGTCATACTTAAGTTTGAAGTTTTTATGATTAAACTGGTACAATTTGTTGGTATAAGTAGTAACTATTAATTCTTGTAAGTGTTTATTTACCATCATATCCTCAAAACCACTTGCTGTCATTTGAATATGGTATCGATTCATTTATGTATCTCTCATTTACTCATGCATTACTGTGAGATCCTACATCAGTTGTAAGACTGACGATGAAACGTAACGAGCCAAAACGGTCAATATCTACTAGTGGTGGTCTTGAGCCATTACGGTGACACTAACAATGCTATTTCTTTTCAAATTCATGATCATTTTGAAAGAGACGAAATGAGACAGACAGAAAAAAAAAAAAAAAAAAAAAAAAAAAAAAAAAAAAAANGCATATTGACATAGAGGTCACCAATACAATGCCAGGTTCGTACGTCTTTGGGTTGGTGATGAAAGCAAAGCAAAGGCTTTCATTGGGGGCTTCGTTGTCCTGTTCTATGTTTGCATATTTCATTCTTCGAGGTTTGATTCCTTTGGATGGTACCTATCACTATCATTATACAATAAATAGTGTTCTCCTTTTCTACCTACTTTCTTTGTTTAATTTTTTTAATACCACACTTATCAAAAAGTAAAGTTTCATAACTTAGTTCAATATTTTTGTGAGTCTCGAAGGTATATTCGTAATTACTCATGTGACACACAAATGGTATCAGTGCCCGATACTAGGCGGTGTGCCAGTGGAGACGCTGACTCTCAAAGAGGTGGATTGTGAGATCCCATTTCAGTTGAAGAGGAGAACGAAACATTTCTCGTAAGGGTGTGAAAATCTCTCCGTAATAGATGCATTTTAAAACTGTGAGACTAATGATGACATGTAACAGATTAAAATGGATAATATCGGCTAGCGGTGTATTTAGGCTCAATATATCTATTTTTTTTCGCTAAAAGAAAATTGACATAAAATCAATCCATTAGTGATTTCATAAGAAAGTTGGGGAAAAAAAGCCCATTAGTTATTTTAATGGGCTATGTTAAGAAACAAAAAGTTTATGTAAAGGCCCATCAGATTTAGGCCTTTTTAGAGAGAAATGATAGGCCCATTAGTTATCTTAATGGGCTATGTTAAGAAACAAAAAGAAGGCCCCATCAGATTTAGGCCTTTTTAGAGAGAAATGATAGGCCCATTAGTTATCTTAATGGGCTATGTTAAGAAACAAAAGAAGGCCCATCAGATTTAGGCCTTTTTAGAGAGAAATGATAGGCCCATTAGTTATCTTAATGGGCTATGTTAAGAAACAAAAGGAAGGCCCCATCAGATTTAGGCCTTTTTAGAGAGAAATGATAGGCCCATTAGTTATCTTAATGGGCTATGTTAAGAAACAAAAGAAGGCCCATCAGATTTAGGCCTTTCTAGAGAGAAATGATAGGCCCATTAGTTATCTTAATGGGCTATGTTAAGAAACAAAAGGAAGGCCCATCAGATTTAGGCCTTTTTAGAGAGAAATGATAGGCCCAATAATCATATTTAATTGGAAATTATTGTAAACAATTTGAAGCCTTAGTAGTCTAATCCAAGTATAAATCCATGACTAATCTTAAATTTAAAATACTTTTTTACATATATTTATTATAACTTATCCAATTTCATAATTATTTTTTTAGATTATTTATTCTATTTAATTATTCTTAAAAATAAAATTTCAAGTTTTAGAATATAATTTTTATAAAAAATAATATAGAAATTGAGTTTTATTATTATTATTATTCTAAAACGTTTTTAAGCGAAATACACTTCAATAAAAAGTCATCCGATCATATAATAATTTGTAAATATTCAAACTATATAAAAAAAAATACAATTTATTTGACCATAACCCAAAAAAAAACACATGATATATTTTTTAAAAATATTTATTCTCTCTTAGGACCAATCATTTTACAAGAAAAAAACACAAACATTTTGACAAGAATAATGTTATTGTTGGGTTCATAGTAATCCACAAGGCCAAGATTCTTGGAAAATTGGCACTTCACCGTCCTCATGACCAACCAAGAAATCCCAACTACTAAAATCATCTTCCCAAAATCCGACATCACTGCCATTATTACTCATGTCGTTGCAATATAACCAATCGAAATCGGGGAGCTTGAGGTCTTCAAACCCAATTGGATTCGAGGTTGAAGGAGACGAAGATGAAGAAGACGAAGACGACGAGGAAGGAATACAAGGATCTAGAATTGCTTGAGACTCAATGACATTCATGCACGTTGTTGCTTGTTCCTCTTCGACGTCAGTGACAACCAATGAGTTTGATGATCTCTCTACATCGGGTTGAAGTTGAACCGTTGGGGAGGAGATAGGTTTGTGCGTTTGAGGGTCGATGCCCATTTTTCTTAGCTTCTTTTTAATGTGAGTGTTCCAATGATTCTTTATCTCATTGTCGGTTCTTCCAGGAAGATGGGAAGCAATCTTAGACCATCTGAAAATAAAAATGCAAGGAAGATTCAAGATTGAGTTACAGAGAAGAGGAGAGATAAAGACCGACCCCAACTGACCTGTTTCCGAGTTGAGCATGGAGGTCAATGACCATTTTCTCTTCGAAATCAGAGAGAAGGCCTCGTTTAAGGTCGGGCCTTAGGTAATTAGTCCATCGAAGTCTGCAACTTTTCCCGCATCGCAAAAGGCCGGCAAGTTTCGGGACAGCCCTCCAACAACACTGCCCATTTGAGAGGATGAAGTTGATGAGCTTCTTGTCTTCCTCAGCTGTCCATGGCCCTTTCTTCAACCCTACCTTCTCACAGCATGGCTGCCTTCCCATGGTTTTCCACGAACTCCTCTTTTAAACGAGTGATAATAATGAATGGAATATGGGAATCCCCTTACCTACAAATTTATACCATTGCTCACTATCACTTGTTAAATAATGAATGATATGGAAAGAATTAGGCGATGTGGGAGAGAATAAGATGATGAAAAGTGAACCCACTAATGAATGTTTTTGTGTAAAGTGAGTTGGAGAGAGACAAAGGGAGCATGCTTAGGTTGTCACCTTCAGAAAGCGCCACCTCCCCCACTGCCCCCACTCCCCTTTGCTTCCATTTCAAGCCTCATATTTCTCCATCTTTCTTAATTCAACCCAACACTTTCCATGATCTCTTCAAATTCAGATACGATACTTAATAGCTTCGATATGAACTACCAAAATCGAAAGTGTGAGACCCCACATCAGTTAAAGAGAAAAAACGAAACATTCTTTATAAAAGTGTAGAAACGTCTCTTTAGCAGACGCGTTTTAAAACCTTGAGAAGTAAAAGGGAAAGCTCACAAACGACAATATCTGCTAGTGATAGACTTGGGCTGTTACAGAAATGGTAATAATGAAGTTAAATTTCAAAGATCAATATCGATAATTAAGTTGGCGTATTATGATATGGTAAAATTAAGAAGGCTGGATGAGAATAATTTTCACTCTTAGAAGCAAGGAGTAAGTAACGTGACCATGTCAAGATTATCAGGTGTCAAATTTGAATTCCGAGTTCTGGGTATGGATCGTTAGAACATATAGAGTAGAAAATTTCAACATCTAACCTTTAGGTCGAGAATAAATACAATTAACCCGTGCACATATCAAACCCTGTTTGTAAGCTAGGCAAGGACGTAAGCAATACACAAAAATGACATAATATTATGGAAGGGAAGAGATTATGATGTGTATATTTATTTATAATTTATAGAAAAGTAGTGATCAAATCTTTGACCCAATGGCACACCAAACACAATCCCCACATCTTTAACTTCACTTTCCAAGTCATCCATGTCCTATAAACCTCTCCACTTTCCTCTACTCTTACCTTCTATCCACACACCTCTTTCTTTTATCCTTAGAGTGCTCTCTTTTTAGGACTTCTCTATCATCTCCACCAATCATAGTAAAATACACGAACAAATTCACGTTTTATCCCTTTTTTTTATTATTGTATACCGACCCTTTTGGTTCTGGGTCGACTGTTTACAGAATATAGATGACGTTTAGTTCCTTATTTTTTTTCCTTCCTTTGTAGTGTCATGAACATCATGAACAACAGACATATGTCTATCGCATAAAGGAGCCATCTAGGGTTTGGACAGTATGTATCATTTGAGTAAGAGGTCAATTGTTCAAATTCATCATGTTAGAACTAAAAAAAAGTCAAAATGCTTGTTGGGTACAATTGTTGTAAAAATCATTACAGTTTAGAAGTGGTTGGTGTGAGATCCCACATCGGTTAGAGGGAGGAACGAAACATTCTTTATAAGGGTGTGGAAACCTCTCACTAGTAGACGCGTTTTAAAATAATAAGACTGATGGTGATACATAACAAGCCAAAGTAGACAATATCTAATATCTCCTAATGGTAGGTTTGAGCTGTTACAGTTGGTATATACAATGTTTTCAAGATATTCCTTTTATCCATAAATTGACGTTCTTGGCTTTCGTGCTGACTTATCTTAGTATCAACGAGGCATAAATTATAGTTCAACAAGCTACTATTATGCACGTTTCTTTCTCGATCAATATTGATAATCATTCCGATCTCGTGGTTAATTTAAAGTAGTTAAAATGAGTAGCATGCAAGGTAAATGGCAAAAGAAGAGAAAGAAAGAAAGAAGCCATATGAAGTACAACCACACAAGGTGATTACATGTGTAGTTCTTCTACATTCTTCTTCTAACTTTTTATAAAGCAAAGCATTTTGAAGATCACACACAAAAGGAGAAGAAGACAATAAGTTTTGGAGGATATCCCAAGAACCCAATTGGTCAATTAGGTCGACACGTGGAGCGGGCACCGTCCCGACACATGTTCATCTCCATTTTTGCAACTATTTTGATGAGATTTTATTGTGTTTTTATCAAATTGGCCACTCCCCAACACTCCATCTCTCTTCTAATGATGCTTCTTCCTCAAACACATTTGGGAATTAAACAATGAGTGCTTTTTAGGACTTTTCTTTTCCTCATTATTAATTTTCTTTCCTTTTTTTCGGGAATGAAATGATTGGGTTTATGAAATTTTTCAAAAAGTATGTTTGTTAGGTAATGCTAACATAGAGAATTTCACATCTTCATGTTTGATTTGGGCTTTGAATCTTTCAAGCCCAATGGGCCTATCCTTTACGAATCACCACTTTGTAGAAGTCCGTGATCCATAACAAGATATCTCGAAGAGTAAAGTCTGATGCTATGCAGTAGTGGTGACCAGATGTATATTTGAAAAGCAACAACAGTAGTAAAGTTTGGTGCTATGCAGTGGCATCGCAACAACAGATGATGTCTCTCCTCAGTCTTAATAGCAGCTGCTCGAAGATAAAACATGTTAAAATGATTTATGTTGGTTCGTGAGATGCTAAGAACGAAATGATAGTTACGATGAAAGATCATTTAAATGGTCAATTCCAAAGATCTTTGTTGGTTGTACTTTGCCACTTGCTAAGGTCACCAAAGGATTCTCTATCATCCCATAATGTTGAAAGCTACAAAGTTAGGGGTAAAACCGTAATTTTACTCCTTGTACCACGTCATCAATCCGTGCAGAAAACTTCAATCGCCAAATACAGACCCTCCGATCATTATCCACTTCAAGATTCCAGCTGTTCCCAATTGACATCAAAATTGCAAAAAAAAAAAAAATAATAATAAAAAGAAGAAATTTCTCAAAAATCCCTTTTTCAAATCTGTTCTAAATCCAAACAGTTTTGCAGTCAATTTGGTTCCTCTCTAATCTCTACCAGCTGCTTTCTGCAGGCTTCAGGGAAATAAAAGCTTTGTTTTTCAAATTTCAATGGCGACTGAAGAGCTGCCTCCTTACCCTCAGGTTCATTCATGATTTGTTCTTCATTTTATTGTTTTTTTTTCTCTTAATTCTTCGTGGGTTTCGTCCTACTGCCTCTAATTTCTTGAATCTGCTTCTGGGTTTGTGCGTTTGCACCTTAATTTGTTCTTGATTCAGAGTTTCTCGTGATTCTTTTTGTTGTTGTTCTGTGATGATTTGATGAACAGGGGAAATTTCTACTTTCATTTTTGGATTTGATTTGAAATGATAAGGGATTTGATGTTAATTTTTTGACGATTTGTAGATGTTAGATCTGTTCTTAAGTTTCTTTCTAGATCTACAAATCATGAAAGGAAAAAGGATGAATCAAAACACCATTTGTGATGGAAATGCTTTGAATATTGCAGATGATATTAAGGGCTATTGAAGCATTGAACAGTGACAATGGCTCAAACAAGTCCACGATATCAAAGTACATTGAATCGACATATGAGAACTTACCAACTGGGCATTCATCTTTGCTCACGCTCCATTTGAACATGATGAAGGCCAGCGGAGAGCTTGTGTTCTGGAAGAACAACTACATGAAGAGGGATCCCTCGGCTGCTCCGCGGCGGGGGCGTGGCAGGCCTCCCAAGCCAAAGGAGCAGAGGGAGCCCCCTATTGCAGCAAAGGCAGTGAAGATGAAGGTATCATCTGGGACAGGGAAGCCAAGAGGACGACCGAGGAAGTTGCCTCAGCCAGTGGCCACAACAGCTCTGCCACCACCGAGCGGTAGGCCTAGAGGTCGACCGCCTAAGGTGAAGGCTCTGTTGACTGAAGTTAGCGTAATATAATAGATAGATTGTTGCAGTGTGCAGTGCAGTGTTGATTGGTAGTGCCATGACTCGCTCTCTCTGTTGCTGTGTGAGCTGTTGTAGTTGTAATTGTTGTAAAATGTGGTGTACTGGCTTGTGAGGGCTCACGTCTAATCATCCTTCATTAGCGTTTCAAACCTTAAAAGTTCAAACACGACACATCCACTAGTAGATATTGTCTGTTTTAGTTTGATATGTATAGCCGTCTCATGGTTTTAAAACGCGTTTGATAGGGAGAGATTTCAGTACTATTATAAGAATGTTTCATACCCTTTTCTAACTTACGTGAGATCTCATAATCTTAGGGGCCAGAGTTCTTGTTGGCACACTACTCGGTGCCTGACTTTGATACTATTTGTAACAGTTTAAATCTACTTCTAGTCGATCTTGTTCGCTTTAGCTTGTTACGTATTGCCATTAGCCTTTGCCATTTTAAAATGCGTTTATTATGGAGAAGTTTCCACACTTATAGAAAGAATGCTTTGTTCCACTCTACAATTGATGTTAGATCTCACGTAAAGTGACGTGGGGACAATGATGAAAAAATATGATCCCTAACTTTGGATCCGTCCATAGCATTGAACTAAAGTCAAAGTGAACGAGTTGACCGTGAGTTTCATTGTGTGAAGTCAAAAGGGCATCTACCTTTGAATTTGTTTTTGTTGTCTGCATCATGGGACCAGGAAGGGTAAAATTGGGATTTCATATTATAGGTCGAATCCTTATAGCATGTTTTGTTCTTGTCCTCGCTCACATGTATCTCCAATTTCTAGAAGAGAAGGTCGCCTAACATAGAGCTACTCTAAACAGGTATATCTTATCCGTGTAAATAATGACTTTCAATTAGGATAGCCCTCATTTAGATGTGATTTCAGTTTATTTATATATTCCTTATTTACTTGAGTTTCACGTCAACATAAGTTGATATTTCTTTTCTATTATATTATAGAAAATTTAATAAAATTTAACAAAAAAAAAAATATCAATAAAATAGTATTAACAACGGTAGACTTTAACTTAAAAAAATAATAAAATGTTTATATGTTAATTTAAATATTTTTTTGGGTTTGTCTTTACAAATTTTTTTATAAAAATCTGTAGACTTGGAAAATTCCGATCACGTGGATGATGGGAATAAAGAAAGATGACGTGGACGTAACGGCCTTAACAAAGGACGTGGCGTTATATATGTACACGTACACAATGTTTTAGTGCGAAAAATTGGTGCGTGGGTCCACGCGTTGGTTTAAATATTAAAAAATTGTCGTGTTGTAAATGGGGCCCACCTGGTATTTGCATAGGCGCGTGGGTTAATACCCCCGAATAAAAAGGATCGTGAAAGCCACGCTTCAGCCACGTGGTGTAATCGAAAAGCCACTAAGCTTGGTTCTGTAGGACACGTGGCCTTTTGAGTGGACACTGCAAGAGCAAGTTGACCCCTTGTAATGTTGTTCTTGCCACGTGGCTTCCATTGCATTTTACGAGGTTTTAAAGTTGGATAATGATTTAGAAGCACAGACGTCGATTTAAGTTGGAGCTTCGGAGGAAATTCCTGGAATGGAGTAAGAAATCCCATCCAATGAAGCGAGATCACTCTTACCAGTCACCAAATCCGGCCGCCGGCAAGGCCAAGATATGGCCGGAGGGGGAGGAGGACGACGACGAGCTCCTAGCAGCTCTAGGCTACAATGTCCGGTTGTCGGACATGGCCGACGTCGCTCTGAAACTCGAACAGCTCGAAATGGTAATGGGTTTGTCGGAAGAAGACGGAATTTCTCATCTTTCTTCCAACACCGTCCATTACAATCCCTCCGATGTGTCTTCTTGGGTTCAAAGCATGCTCGCTGAACTCAACACCGATGACTCTGTTTTCGCCGAAGCCGAATCCACCTCCGCCATCGCGGCATTCGCCGACGACTCTGAGTACGATCTCCGAGCAATTCCGGGCGTTGCTGTTTTCCCCCAAATCGATTCCAATACACCCAGAAAGCGATTTAAGAAATCAGAGTCCGAATCGGTTCTTGTTACTGCTGCTTCTTCTTCTTCATCGTCGTCGGAGCCGTCGCGCACGGTGGTTCTGGCGGATTCCACCGACACTGGCGTCTATCTAGTCCATACCCTCCTCGCCTGCGCCGAGGCCGTCGATATCAACAACCTCAACCTCGCCGATACATTACTGAAACACATCAGAATCCTGGTCGAGGCCCAAGGCGGCGCGATGAGGAAAGTCGCCGGTTATTTTGCACAAGCCCTTACTCACCACATTTACGGATTGCACCCACAAAAGCCCTTCGAATATGCATCTTCATACACCGATCTTCTCCAAATGAATTTCTACGTGTCTTGCCCGTATATGAAATTCGCCCATTTCACGGCCAATCAAGCGATTCTCGAATCTGTTGGCACCGCCACAACCGTCCACGTCGTTGATTTTAGCCTTCAGCAAGGCCTCCAATGGCCGGCGTTGATTCAAGCCCTCGCGCTGCGTCCCGGAGGGCCGCCAGCGTTTTATCTCACCGGAATCGGCCCCCCGCCGGGGGAAAATTCTAGCGACGGATTACAGGAAGTGGGTTTGAAATTGGCTCAATTCGCGGATACGATCGGTGTGGAATTCGAATTCCGTGGGTATTTCTGCAACGATTTAGCCGAGCTCGATCCGTCCATACTCAATTTAGAATCAGAAACCGTCATCGTGAACTCTGTTTTCAAGCTCCATCGGCTACTGGCGCATCCGGGCGCGATCGAGAAAGTTCTAAGATCAATCAAAGAACTTAACCCCAAAATCGTCACCGTCGTGGAGCAGGTCGCTGACCACAACGGACCATCGTTCACCGGCCGATTCACAGAAGCGTTACACTATTACTCGAGCTTGTTCGATTCGTTGGAAGGGTCGCTGGCAGGGGAGGAGGATGTGGCAGGGTCGGAGGAGTATTTGGGGAGGCAAATCTTGAACGTGGTGGCAGGTGAAGGTTCCGACCGGGTCGAGCGGCACGAGACATTGGCGCAGTGGCAGAGCCGGTTGGGTTCGAGTGGGTTCGAGATGGTTCATTTGGGTTCAAACGCGTTCAAGCAGGCGAGTACTCTGTTGGCTCTGTTCAGCGGCGGAAATGGTTACAGAGTTGAAGAGAATAATGGAAGTTTGACGTTGGGTTGGCACACTCGGCCGCTTATCGCCACCTCGGCGTGGGCTGTGGCCTCCTGTACCGGCGGCGAGTCGAGCTGAGTTGACTCGGCCGAGTTTATTCAAATCGGAATCCTTTAACAAGATGTAGATAAATAGAGAGAGTGGTGGGAGTGTGTATTGTAATTTCTTTTTTTTTAATGGTTTTCTTATGTCATACAAATTTTCTCTGCCACATAAATAATGACGTAAATTAAAATGACCGTAAATCATTACTTAACAATGGTGTGTAAACTTCTTACCCCTTGGACCATTACAAATGGTATTAGAGTCAAACAACGAGCGGTTCGCAAGCGAGGACGCTTGGCCTCCAAGGGGAGATGGATTATGAGATTCCACATAAGTTGGAGAGGGGAACAAAATATAGAAACCTCTCTCTAGCAGATGCGACTGCTTAAAATCGTGAAGTTGCCTTCGTAGCAAACGCGTTTTAAAATCGTGAGGCCATCAGCCGTCAACGATACGTAACGGACATTCATTATAAGGGTGTTGAAACTTTTCTCTAGCCTACGTGTTTCAAAACTGTGAGAACTAAAACAGACATTATTTGTTAATGGTGACTTATGTTGTTACGTACAGGACATCTAATTAATTAAAATATTCTTAGTTAATTGGAATCATAGAGCTAGAGTGAGAAACTTTATTCATTATATGACTTCATCTTCTATAACGAAAAACACGACCGAATTATATTATTTATAACACACGTCGATCGATCGTTGTTTTTCATCAGACAACTTTTTCAACGTGCAATAATATTGTACGTGGTAAGTAAAGACTTGGTTAGCCATGTCTTCCAATTATTTTTCCCATTTTCTTTAGGCAAGGATGCATGTGAAGTCCCTTCCTTCCTACATAGCAAAAAGTGCCTAACTTGCTTTGCTCCAATGGCTTCCCTAAGGCTTAGAGCTGAAGAACAAAGAAAGAAAGGGAAAAGGATAAATTCTTTGGTGACTAAGAATTTAAAGAAAGGGTATATGAGACGTACCATCCATTCCATCGTTAACGCAATAGAGAACGAAGTTATCAACATTAGTTCCAAGAGTAGGTAGACGAGCTAGGCGAGCATATGATGTAAGAGTGGTCTTCATCACCTCACAAACCAAATCATCTTCATTTGCCACGAACCTAATGGGTCCTGTGCTCCCAACCACATTGACAGACACCAAAATTCTATTACACTTTGAATTCCTCATCTTTGATGTGCTTCTCTTCAACATGCTAACAATTTTTGGATAATCGACAACACTTAAAACTTGCTATCTAATGTCATGCTTAAGAACGAGGAAGAAAGCTGGTGCTTAAGAATGAGGATGAGAACAGAAACTGGTGCTGATCGAGAAGAAGCACTCAGCCATCGAGACCGAGACGAAGGAGGAAGAAGATGAAGACAAAGAAATATATATTGTTTCCACCCATCCTCATTGGTAGGGCCATGATGAACACAAAGCATCAATACTTTGTGGGGATGTGATATTAATCAAGAAAACCTAGAATAGAATAAGATTAAAGAAAGGTGGTAAATAATAATAAAATAATATTATTATTATTTTGATTTTGAGAGAATAAAAAATAAAAAAAAAAGCTAGCATTTAGCGATAATTCATTCCATTTTGATTCTAAGATAAATTTCATTTTACATGGGCGTGACGTTCATTCTTATTTTTCATATCTAAATCTAAGTCAATATTTTTTTTCAAGATGTACTTGTTCGGTGTTCATTAAATTCGTGGTCAGGATCATACCATATTTTAAATTATTGAACTTTAGAGGTATTAAATATAATAAGTGCAAGATTACAAGATCGGATCGATTATGTTTGGAATAAGAATTGATGCTTTACAAATTGAAATGTACACGGAAGAATAGAAACAAGTCTAGTACGAAGAAATGGAGAATATAAAAGAACAAAAACGAGAACGAATAAAACCCATCTTCGATGAACAAAATAAGCGCATTTACTAACAACATCCATAATTCGATCTTCCTCTACTTTCCTTTCATAAACAATCTCGACGATAGTTGTTGCAGTTTACGTGCTTGTTTTCCCTTTTCCCGTAGAGGCAGGATATGTACGGCGGTCGGTCGCAGATCGGGCGGGAGGGGTTTCCGGTTTTGGGACTTTTGAATAATGGTTTAAAATTTAACAGTATTCGTCGACCTCCGATTCCATCAAGAATTCGGAATGGATGATCTCTTCTCCGACGAGGTGGTTGGTGTCGTAGGAGGCAATGACGGCGGTGGAAGTGGAGCGGGTGGGGAGGAGGAGTAGAAGAGGAAGGACAAAGATGGTGGGAATGATTGCAGCCACGGTGCGATGGTGAGCGAGTGAAGAAATGGTGAGGAGGAAGATGAAGTTTAATGGAAGGATATTCAATTTTGGTAGATGGGGAAGTTGTGCTTGGATTCGATTGGATTCGATTTCATTTAATGACGTTGGATTGCCTCGATTCGATTTGATTTGTACACCACTTGATATATTCGACTAGAATGGGAAGAACGATGAATTTAGATTTTATCGTTTAACAATTCCATGGATGATAGATATTATCAATTTGGGGTCGTTACGTGTCGCTGTCAGCCTCATGAGTTTAAAATGTGTATGTTGGGGAGAGATTTTCAGATCGTTGTAAGTAATGTTTCCTTCTCTCTCCAACTGATGTGAGATCTCACAATCCACCCTCTTGGGGGTCAATATTTTTGTTGACACACTGCATAGTGTCAATCCACCTTCTTGGGGGTCAACATCGTTGCCTATACAATGCATAGTGTCAATCCACCCTCTTGGGAGCCAACATCCTTGTTGACACACTGCATAGTGTCAATCCACCATCTTGGGGGCCAACATCCTTGCTGACACACTACATAGTGTCAGTCCACCCTCTTGGGGACCAATATCCTTGCTGACACTGCATAGTGTCAATTCACCCTCTTGGGAGCCAATATCCTTGCTGACACACTGCATAATGTCAATCCACCCTCTTGTGGGCCAACATCCTTGCTGACACACTGCATGGTGTCAATCCACCATCTTGAGAGCCAATATCCTTGCTTGACACACTGCATAGCAGACTGCATAGTGTCAATCCACTCTCTTGGGGGTCAACATCCTTGCTGACACACTGCACCCTTTTGGGGGCCAACATCTTTGCTGGCACACTGCATAGTGTCAATCCACCCTCTTGGGGGCCAACATCCTTGCTAACACACTTCATAGTGTCGGGGTTTGCTACCATTTGTAACAGTCCAAGCTCTCCGTTAATAGATATTGTTTGTTTTGACCCGTTACATATCGCATCACGAATTAAAAATCAATTACGTTAAAAATACTATATTTTAAAAAATAGTTGGTATGAATAAGTTATAATATATTTAATTTTGGATGTTACGTATGCTCCTTTTGACATCTTAGGTTAGGTATTTTGATGTTCATATTTGAATTTATTAATTATTTTATGCATCGAAGTTGCTCATAATTTTAATTATGTGATGTTTTAAACATTTTAATTATTACAATTTGAAATTTACATTTCTAATTTTTTTATTCAATTAAAGAAATTTTCATAGGGTATTTATTATTTTATTCCTTTACAACTTTCAAAGTCTACTTTTTTCTTTTTTAATATTTGAATTATAAATAATATTGTTTTATAAATATAAATTTATAAATAAGACTAAGTAAAATTTAGATAAAATATCATAATAAAAACATTAAACAAATATGATAAAAACAAGAAGCGTTGACCAAACCAATAGCATTATAAATTAACCTCATCTTCATAACAAAGAGCCCACCACCCTTCCTCCTTCCGCCGTCGTCTTCCTTCGCCGTTTACCGCCACCACCATGGCTGCAACCATGTCGATGAAACCCGCCACCATAGCGGTCGTGATTTTGCTGCTTGTCTCGACCGGTTGCAATGCTTTTGCAGTTACCAAACCACTCTTCAACCACACCCAAGGTGAGTTAATTTGCTCTTCAAAACTTTGAAAATCCTAAAACCTTTTATGTTTATAGTAAAAGTAGTGTCTTGAATCCCATAGGTCCCGGAAAACACGTCATCGGAGACGATATCGACACCGAGTTTCTTATGGAATCGCATATTAGTAGGGTACTTGCGGAGGAAGATGAGCTTAGGTTTGAAACCATGAGGAGCCCTAACCCCAACATTGCATCGGTGGTCGACTGCGAACGACCGCCACGCTTCGACAGTTGCCTCGGCGAAGGAAAGAACAATCCGCCGTCCGAAAACTGCAATCCCTTCAATCGGGCTAATCCTTGTTGATTATAATGAAATGAAGAAGAATAAGTAGATATGTTGTTTGGAGTTTACAGCATTTTTAAGGAATTAATAATGTAATGAACACATATTTAGTGCTCACTAAGATCGTTTACTTATGTAATATGTTCGTTTGATGAATATCGTAATGTTCTTCGTTTTTCACCGATGGTATTGGATCGAGTTGGTTCATTTTTATATAAGTAATGAACACGATCTTCGTTGGACGAGACCTTTTAGAGAAATCAAAAGTAAAATCACGAGAACTTAAGCTCAAAATGGACAATATTATACTGATGTGAAGGTCTGTCGTGCTCTTTATCTTAACTTAGCCATACCCATGTCAATAGAATCCTAATCTCGAACAAAGATGCCGTGATAGTCATAGGAGTTGCAAAACGACCTAAAATGATTTAAATGATTTTTCTATCATAGATAATACGAAGTCTAGTGTAGATAGTATATGAATTAACAAATAAGTCGGTAATAGGGTTGGTGGATTATAGGGTAAAAGTTGATACCAAGTAGTACCAAACCCGGTCCGACTAAGTCAATTTTCGATTATAAAACCAACTTTACTTTTTCAAAAAATTAACATATATATATCGCTCGTTCTTTCAAAAACATTTCTGTCATATATTCAACAACGATCAGCACGATGCAAGACAATCAATCCAACAATTCTTATTAAATAATAAACTCAATCCAACAGCACATTTTTTGAGGTTGGTTGGTGGGCGTTTGAAGAATAAATAATAAAATGAATTACATCGTAAGCAAAATCTATATTTTAAAATTAATAATAAATTCGGGTTTGTTCGAATCAATCTAATCTAATTTTAAGAGACCCATGATTTGAACCCGACTCAACCAAAATATGTTTATAACAGAACCGGAACCGAAACCGAAACCGAAACCGAGATGAAACATCAAATCAAAACATTAAACAAAAGACAAAACAATAAGTAGGAATAATGAATAACACTATTGAGCTCAACAGAAAAATAATGAATAGCATGAGTTAGACATTACTACAAATTAAGCTCATCGCCATACTCAAAACACCCCTCCCCATTCTTCTTCCTCCCCAATCGTCCTCCTCCGCCGCCCATCGCCGCCAGCAATGGCTGCAGCCGCACTGATGATACCCGCCATGATCATGGTTCTGCTACTCAATCCAACTGGATGTGACACTTCCGGTAAGTTTGGAATCACTTTTTAAGAAACAAATTAATTTATAATAATTTTATGAACCCATTGTATCTTCATCGCGACCCAGATGCAAAGCGAAGCCTGGTCGGAGACGAAGACATTGAGTCGGAGTTTCTTATGGCGTCGCACATCAGCCGGGTGTTGGCGGAATCCCAAGGGTTCGAAACCAGCGCCACTAGCAACGCTACCGAACCTGCCGTTGGGGAATGCGACCGGCCGCCACGCTACGACAGCTGCCTTGGCGAGAAAAGAAGTACTCCGCCGCCGGAAAATTGTGGACCCTTCAATCGTGAACATCCCTGTTAGAAAAAGAAGACAGCCGCCGTATGTTTAAGGAATAATGTAATTGGTGGATAAAGATTGGAGTGTTTCTTTCATATCTTTGATGAATTGAGTTATCTTTTTAGTTGGTTTTCGATTAAATAAATAAATAAATAAAATTGATGAAAAGTGGTGGTGTTTGTGATTTATAGGGTTAATGTTATTATTGTATGGACAATAAGCCATGTTTTTCAGCTGATTCACTGTTGGTGCCACTACGTTATCATTACTACCATTGCCCTTAGCCACGTTCTTGTTGCTATCTAGAATCGGGTATTCTCTTCTTTGGACGGTCTCTGTTTTGGACTTTCCCTTAAGTAGGGAGAGATTTCCGCGCGTCCTCGCTTCGGGCTCAACATCTTTACTGACACTTGTTACTCTCTTTGATTGGTGTAGGATCTCAGGTTCCAGGTTCCCCATCCGTGCTGGCACTTGTTGCTCTCTCTAATCGATGTGGGATCTCACAGGCTCCCCCTCCTATTGTGGGATCTTATCTCACAATCCACCTCATTTTGGGGTACAACGTCATCGCTGACACTCGTTTCTCTCTTCAATCAATGTGGGATTTCATAATCCACCTCTTTTTGGGGCCAAATGTCATCTCTGGCACTCGTTGCTCTTTCCAATCAATGTGGGATCTTACAATCTACCTCTTTTCGGGGCCTAATGTCCTCGCTGACACTCGTTCCTCTCTCCAATCAATGTGGGATCTCAAGCTCCCCCTCCAACCATGGGATCTCATCTCACGTCCTCACCGACACTCGTTCCTCTCTCCAATCAATGTGGGATCTCACAATCCACCCATTTTCAGGGCCTAATGTTCTCGCTGACACTCGTTTATCTCTCCAATCAATGTGGGATCTCAGACTCTCCCTCCAACCATGGGATCTCATCTCACAATCCACCTCATTTCGGGGTACAACGTCCTCGCTGACACTCGTTTCTCTCTCCAATCAATGTGGAATCTCACAATCCACTAGGGCCCAATGTCCTCGCTGACACTCGTTCTTCTCTCCTATCAATGTGGGATCTCACAGGCTCCCCCTCCAACTATGGGATCTCATCTCACAATCCACCTCATTTCTGGGTACAACGTCCTCACTGGCGCTCATTTCTCTCTCCAATCAATGTGGAATCTCACAATCCACATTCGGGCCCAATGTTCTTGCTAGCACTCATTCTCTATCCAATCAATGTGAGATTTCAAAATCTACCTCCCTTTAGGGCCTAACGTCCTCGCTGGCACACCGCCCAATGTCTGATTCTAATACCATTTGTAACAGCCCAAGCCCACTACTAGCCGATATTATCCTCTTTGCGTTTTTCCTTTCGAGCTTCTCCTCAAAGTTTTTAAAACATGTATGCTAAGAGTTTCGCCACACCCTTATAAAAAATGTTTCGTTCCCTTCTCCAACTAATGTGAAGCCTCACAAATACAGTCACGATATATTATTTACATTCCTTTCTATTTTGTCAATTCCACCTACGTGAGCATGTCCTATTGAGTCCATATAGATGTGCATGAACTATAATAGAGAAATATTATGTATCCAATTATACCCACAAATAAAATTAGATCCCATAGCAAGTCATGAACTTAGGTCCAAACCATCTCAGTTATGGTTCTTTATTCTATTCTGTCACTGTAAAAACTCGTTTACTCTAACCCAGGTAAGGTTCTTCAAATACCTGATTCTTTCCCCCGGCTCGGCTTCTTGATCTTCTCCGATAAAACATATATCAATCAGCTAGAGATAGATATGCTGCTCTAGAGACATTAGGGGAGTCTCGAGCACAGGTTTAGGTTCGACCTCAATGACCAGATGATATTTTGGTGTATAATCTGATTGGAAGAACAAGCCGAGCACCTTTTTCACATGGAGAGAGCACTCTATGTGGTTGTTGGTATTTATCTATTTTTTCCAACATTTTTGTTTTTTCTTTTAGTCCTCATATATATATATATATATATATATATATATATATATATATATATATATATATATATATATATATAGCTGTCTTTTATGTCTTTTATGTTTTAAAAATCTGAAATTAAAAAAAAAAAAATAAGTTTGATATTATATTTGGGTTTCTTTTTTTATAGAAAGATGTGTTAGAGAAACATTACATCAAGGCATTAAAAAATTATAATAAAATAAGAAATAATTGGATATAAATTAAGCTCATCGCCCAACACAAAGCCGCCCATTGTTATCTTCCTTCTTCCCACATCCCAATCGCTTCCTCCGCCGCCGTCGCCACCAGCAACCCACCCACGGCAATGGCTACAGCGGCGGCGATGATACCTGCCGCCATGGCGATCATGATTCTACTGCTCAACCCAATTAATTCCGATGCTCTTACATCTTTCAAACCACTCAACAACGACACTTCCGGTAAGCATAAACAATAAACTTGAAATTTACATAGAAATTGACCAAAAATTATATCACAAAAAACCCTTCTTTTAATTTTTTGTGTTGGTGTTCAATTTGTGTGACCCAGCTGCCGGAAAGTACCTCATCGGAGACCAAGACATCGACTCAGAGTTCCTAATGGAGTCGCACATCAGCCGGATCCTAGCAGGCTCCCAAAACTTCCAAACCAGCAACACTAACGACGCCAACAAAGCTTCTGGCGGCGGCTGCGGGCGCCCGCCGCGTTATGACAGTTGCCTCGGCCAGAAATCAAACAATCCGCCGCCGGAAAATTGTGGGACCTTCAACCGCAATAATCCCTGTTAGAAAAACGACAATCCATAGATCACAAAGCTTATAATCTCTGAACAACAATGTAATGTCTCAATTGTTTACCTCTTTCATTTAATTTCGATTGTGTTCTTCATGTATTGCGTTTTTTTTTTCTAATTTTTAATTTCAATAAAATGTTTTTCCAACATTAATTCTAATTTGTTTAAAAATTAGTTAATTCTAATTTTTGGGAATTTCTTCGTTGCTGGAACGTGGAACATAATCTCCGTCCCGAGCTCCGTTTAGCTAATGGAGAAAATTCTCTCCGTTCGAGACATGTCTTGACTTTTAAGGTTTAAATGGATATCCATAAATTAGATTAGATGTTCGAGTATCTCTATTATAAAAATAATTAAATAGAATATATTAATTTGGTAATTTATTTTATATAATAAACATGTCATATCATGACTAATAAATTAATTAAATCAATTCATGAGGAATGGACAAACAAGTTGGTGATGGGTCGTCGGTGGCTTAGATTAATTAATTAATTACCCAATTATTTATTTCTCACCTAATAAAAATAAAATATGTAAATTTAATTTATTTTTTTAATGAAATAAATCACTAAATACAACTCATAATTATCACCGTTGACTTTGTCAAACTACATTTTGGGTCATTTTTACCCCAAAGTTTCTTATTTTATTGAGGACATTATTGCCTAAAAAATCCATTAATTTGGTTCATTGACCCAAGATATTATTATTATTATTATTATTATTATTATTTTGTAATTAAAAATGATTTTTTTTTCCATTTATAGGTCAAATATATACATGTAACTGTCAATTGATTCTTAAAAAAAACAAAAAATATCTCATTATCTTTAAATGTACGCATTTGAAAAGTCATTTTTTTCGAACAAAACTAATTGATATTACTGAATTAAGTCAAATTATTGTTGATCTACAAATATTCCCGAGCTTTAATTTATAAGAATATTAAAAGTTCGATCTAATAAATATTTTAGCCGAATTTTCTAAAGTTTCATTAAGGAAATGATGAATTGCATACCAAAAAATGTTGAGTGCAATGTATATTTATATTTAAAATATGGACTATTTTGTCCAAATGCTAACTTTATAATTTCAAATATGCCACTCAATTATTTATTACTTCTTTATTAATTAAAAGGTTTTAAATTTTGTAAAATAAAGAGGCCTACGTTTATGTTGGAATTTTAAATTATTAGAATATTATAATTTCATAATGCAAATATTAAATAGTTAACTTTAATTTCTTTGATTCGGGGACAAAATCGTCAATTTTTTAAGTGAAAATGACATTTATTTATTTATATTTATATTTAAAAGAATGATTCACGTAGATATAAATGATTAAAGTCCAAGAATATTTATTACCTAAATATCTTAAACTTGAATATGTTTTTTATAATGACGTGATATTTGTAGTGATTTTTGGGGTCCATGTCATCAAAACTTGCTGCATCATTAACCAAGTCAGCTCTATAAGTAGATAAATAAATTATTGTCGATGGGAATCTGCTGAGCTTAAGAGACGAAGCAGCACGGACCCTCATAATTGGAGTTTAATAGTATGATGACTTCTTAAATTAAAAATATTAACGTTATTTTCAAAATTTTATAAATATTTTTTAATCGTGGTTTTAATATTTTATCTATATTTTTAATTTTTTTAATTATTCTAAAAAAATAAAAAAATAAAAACCATTGTTTTAGATTCTGTCAATTTATTATAATAATTAAATTAATTTAATTTTCACTCATTATTATATTAGGAAAGAAACCAAGCCGTTAAAATAATAAAAAAAATAGCTTTACGGAAATTTATGAACCAATTTAACCTATTAATTTTCTTCTGTTTATTTAAATCTAACCTAACTTAAATAAGTTTACGATCCAGTTCCTCAATTTCTCACGATAATTTTAAAGTTTCAAGTTTTTTTTATAGTCATATTATCTATCTAAAATATGCCTTCAACACTTGTACTTCCACTCGAATGAATGAAATTTGAAATGATCGACCATTAAAGTTTCAAATATTTGTCCGTAACCATTTTAGGGATAAACTAAAGTTTCGTATAGTTACTTGCCTAGGACTGAGATGGATCGACACTAGAGTATAGCGTATGCCATTGTTGGTATAGAAGGCGATAATGAAAGAAGAGTATAGAGATCCGAGCGTTCTTCGCAATAAGAAGGAAGTAATAGTTAGGGTTTCGGTGGGAAAGGAGAGGAAGGAAGAAGGAAGATAGATTGAGATTTTAACGAGGAAGGTGATGAGTATAATTCTCGTGAACAAGATAGGAAGGAAACTTAATTATATTACAAATTTTGGATTATATAGTTGGTAATAAATTTAGTTTTTCGTTGTACAATTTCCATTTATAAACATAGTTTATATTAGAAAATTTTCTTAGATTATTATTTACCATATTATCTAATTAATAATAAATTAAATTATATTTTATTTTATTTTTTAGCATAATTCTTAACCTGGACTAAATTCATCTAATTCAATCAATCCAAGAACAAAAATAATGCAAATAATTAAAATTCATGTTTATAAAGGGAAGAGTTGAATTTTTTCTTTGTTTTTTTTTTTTCAAAAAAAATTCTCCATTTTATTCATATTCATAACTAACATCTTCTAGTTTTTTTTCTCATTCGTCATATTATCTTAAAAATTCAGTCTATAGAAAATTTTTAATTTAAATTATTATCATTTTAATATTTTTTATATTTTATAAATTTAAAATAGATAATATATACTAGCAACGGTAAAAAAAAATAAAAATAATAATAATAAATAGTTTAACTTATTATCTTTTTTTTTTTTTTTATTTCGAACATAAAATTTGGAGGAAAATTTTAAAAATTTTCTTGAACCATTAATTAGTATAATTTACAATTGCCATAAGTCAATTTTAAATAACGAGGATTTAATTTTAAAATATTAAAATATAAGAAATTAAATTTAAACATTTTAAATATTATAGATGGAATTTCTACCTTAAATTAATATTTCTTTTTCCTTTATGGAACGTGACCCATCGCGAGATTCAAATTTAAAATTCTAATAAAACTTATCGTATAGGCGATATATTGACTGAATTTCTCGTCAAAATGTCACGTAAAATAAACGAGATAAAACAAAAATAAGGAATACTATAAAAAGTCAACACTTTGACTCTCTCTCTCTCTCTCTAACGCCGTCTTTACTCTTTCTCTCTCTTATTTCGTTAATTTGTTTCCCTCCGTTTCAAACTGTTTAAAAAACCAGTAAAATTCCTTTTTCGTGTGCCTCTCCCATGGCGGACGTCATCCATTTATACCGCTTCAACCTTCTCTGAGCTTCCCACAACTCCCTCTTCTTCTTCTTCTTCTTCTTCTTCTATCTCGTTCTTCCTCTTCCTCTGTGTGATTTCATGGAGTCTGACCCTGTTTTGACGCAGAAACAGAGCAATGTCCGCCGATTAAAGTGCTCCGTTCAAAATTACGATTGGGGAATCAGAGGACACGATTCCCTCGTCGCCAGGCTCTTCGCCTTAAACTCCGGATCGTCTGTCGCTTCCCATAAACCCTACGCCGAGTTCTGGATGGGGACTCATGATTCCGGACCGTCGTTTTTAATCGCCGCCGCCGATAATGGTGGTGCAATCGACTCTGTTTCCACTTCCTTGAAGTCCTGGGTCTCGGAAAACCCTAATGTCCTCGGCGATAAGGTTGTTGAGAAATGGGGGTCTGATATCCCCTTTCTGTTCAAGGTACGGCGTTGATAATCAAACGGGTGATTGTATGTTGTTCTTCCTCATTTGGGTTTTCTTTGTTTTAGGTTCTTTCTGTGGCGAAACCATTGTCGATTCAGGCTCATCCGGATAAGGAATTGGCGAAATTACTTCATAAGGTGGAGCCTAAAGTTTATAGAGATCCGAATCACAAGCCTGAAATGGCATTGGCCATTACAGAGTTCGAGGCTCTGTGTGGATTCATCAGTGGCGAGGTAAATTATTTGCTGACAACGTCAAAAATCCTCCATGGATGATTAAATTTTGTTTTGTTTTGTTTTGTTTGCAGGAGCTGAAGGATGTTCTTCGTTCTGTTCCTGAGATTTTAGTGATGATTCGTGATGCAGACAGAAACAGAGTGTTGTTGTTAGATGATCATGCAAGTAAAGAAGAGGATCTGAAGGCTGCTCTGAGGTTAGCTTTCACCCAGTTAATGTCGGCTTCCAAAATTTTGATATCCAGAGCCATATCCGACTTGAAAAGGCGACTGCATTCTGAAAGTGAGGTAGCTATGCTATGTTTTATTTGGTTTTCTTCTTCACGTGATCTGTTCTTTCTGGCTATAGAATGTAGGAACCACTGTTTATCTCTGGCCATCACTCTTCATTCTCTGTTACTGTGGCATTGAAGAACTTGTAGTTGTGTTTGCATATGCTCTGTAGTATTGTTTTCTTTGAAAAAAGATAGCAGAGAAGGAGAGAACCACGACCACCGGTAGATATTGTCCCTTTGGATTGTCTTCTTTGAGCTTTCACTTCTAGTTTTCTTTGGGTTTCTTCAACCCTTTTGAGCTTTCCCTTCTAGTTTCTTTGGGTTTCTTCAACCGAGGTGGGATCTCACAATCCACCCTCCTTGGGGGCCAGCGTCCTCGCTGGCACATCGCCCGGTGTTTGACTCTAATATCATTTATAGCAGCACCTCACAATCCACCCTCCTTGAGGGCCAGCGTCCTTGCTGGCACACCGCTCGATGTTTGGCTTTAACATCTTTTATAACCGCTCAAGTCCACCAATAATAGATATTATTCTCTTTGGGCTTTCCCTTTTGGGCTTTCTCTCAAGGTTTTAAAACGTGTCTATTAGGGAGAGGTTTTCACCTTGTAAGTAATGTTTCGTTCCCCTCTCCAACCAATGTAAGATCTCACAGTGTTGGATGATCCTTCATTCTCTCTGTATTTGCCTTGTTGTTCAAGTTTGAAGTACAATTGCCCACGGCCAGACTTTTGGAGTATAACATTCATGATTTGTTCATTTAATCTTTCTTCAGGTGAGGCAACTAACTGCTAAGGAACTTCTGGTTTTACGTCTGGAGAAGCAATATCCTGATGATGTTGGCATCATATCAGCCTTTTTCTTAAATCACGTGAAGCTTAATCCTGGAGAAGCTCTGTACCTTGGGGCAAATGAGCCTCATGCATATATAAGCGGCGAGTGTATCGAGTGCATGGCAACATCTGATAACGTCGTCCGGGCTGGCCTAACTCCCAAGTTTCGCGATGTCCATACTCTCTGTGCCATGTTTACTTACAAACAGGTGAACTTCTCCACTGAACCATTACAACCATTTCCCTAGCCAAACTTCATATCAACTTCAAGCAACAATACGACGTTCTTGGATGTTCATCCATCGACAACCGAAAAAGTTACGCTTATTTGCTTTGATCTGCAGGGCTTTCCTGAAATCCTCCAAGGAGTTCATGTGAATCAATACATAACAAAGTATGTTCCACCATTTGACGAATTCGAGGTCGATCGATGTGTTCTTCCCAAGGGTGCATCTGTCTCATTTCCAGCGAGCCAAGGTCCTTCGATATTTCTGGTTGCTGGAGGAGAGGGGAGGATGCTGCCTCAAGAATCACTTAGAAGTGATGTAATCAGTGAAGGAGACGTCCTCTTTGTACCTGCTAAAACTGGGATTAACATAACAAGTAATGTTGAGTTGCTCATTTTCAGAGCAGGAGTAAACAACAAGTTCTTTTAATACATACACAAATGGTAAATAAAAGATTCACCTTCTTCAGGAAAAGACTCATCCAGATCCTCCAACTTCATCTACCTCCAAAGCATACTCATTATACAGAACTACTCATCAAACTTTATCCAATTTAAACATATAATGTAAGAAATAATTAAAATGATTGTCTTAAAAAGTGAAGCCTATCAGAAGGCAGCAGCAATAATGGATGCAAGATCTGATTCAAGAAAGAGACCTTTTTTAGCTAGTAATGTCATTTCCATCATTTTCATTCCAAGGAGAGCACTAATCATCCAACCCTTTGCCAGTTTCCAAGAAATTCACTATATCTTGTCTTAGAAGCATTTGAAAAATTATCAAAATGGTAGTAAAATTCTGAATAGTAAGGATTACCTGTGCTACTTTACTTGCCTTTTGCTTCATTCCATCAGTAATCTGTTCCTTCTGGAAAGTATGAATTTTCGAAGAAAGGAGGATTTGTGTACTTATCTTCATTTTTTCCTCTTTATGGCTTTATTACTTCTTTACACGCAAATTTTGATCATTCCCTCTCTCTTTTCAAGAACAGTAGTAAATCAAACCAATCGTAGATGCTTGCATTTGCCAATCAATATTAGATGACATGTACATCCTTATCATGGACCCTGCTTATCAGAGAGTTTCAACATCAGAAAATGAGGCAGATCACGACTGCTAGCTATCTAGCAATAATCTTCATTTACTTAATTTTGAAGGAAAACGAATTACATCCACAAACAAATGGTAAATCGATTTAAATGATTCATATAAGTAGTTAAGCCTGCAAGCAAACTTTCAGAAACTCAATCATGATAGAGTTTAGACAAGACCTGCATCACTTCAAGTCCTCCAAAGCATCTGAAGAAAGGGGTTTGAATATGGAAGTCATAAACCAGTTCCCAAATATGACAGAGAGCATGTTAGAGGATTTCAATCAAACAGACTTCTCAGAAGAAAACTTCTTGGGCTACCATTTCCAGTTATCAGAAAACACAACACGGAGCTCAATTTCTGATTTTCCTCGTCTTGCCCTGTTCAAATGTCAGAGTGAGTTTCCAGTGATAACTCGAAGCAGTCCACTGGTAGATAGCTCTCAAGAAACCATGAATAGAAAAGCAGAACAAGTATTGGTAAGCTTCTCAGGAACCCCTTGTGCAGCTTTTGGTAATAACTGTAGCGTTGCTAGGAATTTGAAGGCAAGTGTCAATTCTTCATCAAATTCTGTCTTTGAGTATTTGATGTGCGTTCTTATT
Source organism: Cucurbita pepo subsp. pepo (assembly GCF_002806865.2). Lineage (NCBI taxonomy): Eukaryota > Viridiplantae > Streptophyta > Magnoliopsida > Cucurbitales > Cucurbitaceae > Cucurbita > Cucurbita pepo. The sequence continues at coordinate 12,439,037 of NC_036639.1, read as the reverse complement.
GGTTTCTTTGTTTACTCAGAACTTGGGAGGAAGGAAAAGAAGGAAATGTGAGAAAGAACAAGAAAAGCCTGCAGAAGTAGTTCATATTAGAGCAAAAAGAGGTGAAGCTACCCATAGTCACAGCTTAGCAGAAAGGGTATATTACTGAATTATACAATCCATCTTCCTCATACAAGTCGTTTTAAGGATTGATATTTCAGGTTAAATGAAAAATCCAATACTGAAACCATTTTTCATATTTCAGGTGAGAAGGGAGAAAATCAACAACAAATTAAAATGCTTACAAAACCTTGTTCCAGGTTGCCACGAGGTAATTTCTTTCCCTGGTCCTGTTTACCAAAACATTGAAGTCTCAAGTTCAAATCAAACTTCCATGGTATTCTGCAGACAATGGGTATGACAATGGTGTTGGATGAGACAATCACTTATGTTCATTCACTACAGAATCAGGTTGAGGTGAGGAATATGGTGCACTTTTCATAAGTATTTGTAATGTTTTCATCAAATAGCACTGATCTATTCACTTTGTTCCTGAATTCAGTTTCTCTCAATGGAGCTTGCAACTGCCTGTTCCACTTTAGGCATAAATTCTGGCATGGGAGCTACCAGAAAAGCTTCGGTAATCCAACAACTTCCTGAAAGAGTATTAACTTTTGACATTTTACTTTCTAATATTAAAAATAAAACATAAATTTACTGCAAGAATGGAATTGATATTGATGCATCCTTTATTAATTAGTGTTGAAATACTGACGTTTAAGCTTAAAGCATAATATAGCAGGGGACAAGATCACATGAGGAACAGGAGGAAGAGAAATAAATAAGCAAGTGATAAAGAGAGCACAGTTGGTTCCACTAGAGTAAGCCCTTTTGACTGTGGGGCATTTGTTATCTATTCTCATGAATCTGCTTCCTATATTCACTTTCTTTCTAGTCAAACAAGATTGGTTTCTCATAAGTCCACAAAATGGTGTAAGCAAAACTACCAGACAGTGATGTATCAATTCTACATCTGCTGTAAATTGCAACCAAATACCTAATATTGTCTATAACAGTTTCTTTGTGGGATTTTGTTATCTTGTCTGTAAATCATGTCTACTTGTTCACAAAAACTGATGAAACAACGGAGATCCTTGCAAGACTGTGATTCTTTCAACATTGCACAGTTATCTCTTGTTCTAAGCCAAATAGCTTAGGCTCTTTGAAGTTCAAATGAAAGGCAACTATAGGATAGCACAATAACACACACTCGATCTAGATGAATACAAACAACGAAAACCTGTCCGCTACATCAGGCATTGCAGATTTCATGAGAGACGTCTCCTATAGTATGTCCAAATCATAGGATCTGGACCAATTCCCGATACTCTCTAAAATCCAAAATCCCTCAAAGCGTAATACATTATGACACCTCCCAATGGGCTCTTCTCCATCACGTAAGGAGGATAAGAAGTAGTGTTTAAAGGGCAAACACCAGCTATGACGAACAGAGAAACAAATTATGGAATACCCCACATATAAATTGCACAAGAACAAAAGAAAACAGACAGAAACTATAAGGGGGCTAGCCATGGCCCTACGTACAAACGATAAGCAAAAGATCCCAAGGCCATTGCCGATTAAAGGGAAGAGAACTGTGGGGAATAGTCATTGGGGCATTTCAGCGAATACCTTGCATACATGGAAGTGGGGTTTCGTGGGCATTGCCATTGCTACATGTGACGAAGCAAATCAAACTCAAATCAAATTCAGATATTCTCACCCTCAGGTGGAATATTAATAAGAAAAACATGAGGATTAATAACCAAATTAAATAAAAATATTAATTAAAAAAAGTTACAAAATTAATAATGAAAGGAAGTTAATAACTAAATTAAATAAAAATATTAAATAAATCAATTCATTAAATACAAAATTAAAAATTTAAGAAACTTTAATCTTTTAAAAAACACTATTACATTATATTAAATATATAATTTTGTTTAAAAAATCCTTAAGAATATAAGAGAATTTATTTCTAGAGATCACCCAATTTAAGATCGCTCCCAGTTTAATTTCAGAGTTCTTATGATTGAGCTACAGAAAATGAAGGTGCATCTTATTGAACGTGGTATCTATTTATTTATGTACCTGTCATTTACTAGAGTGTCACATTAAAAAAAAGTCTAAACTTGCACCTCAAACACAGACTTACACGAACTTCAATCATTCCAACCATACACTCCAAACATGGACTTCGAAAACCGAGAGTTTTCAATTTCGACCCAACAAATTCATGGATTTCAAAATTTCAAACTATCGTACCAACCAAATGACCTCGTATTATTGTCTCTTTCACACATGATGTGTGATTCAAGATCGGATGCAATAATACAAGTACTTCTTGCATGATCTTTTTTTTCTTTTTCAATCCCTTTATTTTCCTGTCTTGTTTGAGGCACTCTCCGCATGACTCGACAAACTAGGTTATTTTACATGAAAATCAAACAAAATCAAACAACCTCATCAAATAATAATAGAAAAAACTTAAAACATGCAATAAATTACAATAATAGTTTTAAAATTAAATAACAGTAGTTATATAATGATATGTCAAACTGACCTACCCTATTTTTCAACGGCTTGCTGAGAATTTGAATAAAAGCTTTTTGACTTTTTTAACGAATCAGAGTCAAACCAATGCACAGTTCTATTTACGAGCAAACTCAATCATTTTCACGATTCAAGATCAAACCATTATGAGTGTTTAAATTTTAAGAAACATATTACAGATTTACAAATTTACTGAAGAGTAGATTTACCATTTGAATATTCACAACTATATTCTCACAATACTGAAAACTTAGACAAAGTAATCGAGAAGGGGTTAAAAAATTTAATAAGGAAGAATATAAGTTTAAATATGGATTTATTAGGATTTTTTTTTACCATTTTTTAATTAAAGTTGTATTGAAAAAATAAAATAAAAAACTTTAAAATACCTATTTTAAAAAAAAGAACAATAAATTGGTAAAAAAAAAAATATCGGCTTCAATTTCCACGTAAAAAATAAATAGAAAATTTTAGAGAAATAATAAAATAGACAGCTGGATGGACACAGTAGACATCTGTAGGTCGCGGCGGATTGAATTATTTGCAGCCATTGTTTCGAAAATGTGGGGCTTTTTCAGGTCAACAATCTTTTGAACTCGTCAAACACGAGCTATAAAACAGACAGATGGGTTTTAGAGAAAGCAGTCCACAAAATTCCATGGCGGAAATTCATCCCTCCGTCGACGTCCTCCACCTCTGCACGGTGACTCCGCCCCATGGCTCCCTCGTCCCCTTCTCTCTTCCGCTCACCTTCTTCGACATCCTCTGGCTCCGCTTCCCTCCGGTCCAACGCATCTTTTTCTACAAATCTTCCGCGCCCTTCGACGTCGTCGTTTCCACTCTAAAAAACTCCCTCTCTGCCGCTTTGCAACACTACCCTCCCCTCGCTGGCGCTGTCGTTTGGCCGGAAAACTCTCCCAAACCCGCCGTCCAGACCGTCCTCGGCGACGGCATTTTGTTAACCCTCGCCAAATCCAGTTCCAATTTCTCCCATCTCGTCAGCGACGGGTTGCGCGAGGCGGCGGAGTTTCATACTCTGGTGCCGAGGCTTCCCGCGGCAGATGACCGGGCGGCGGTGATGGCGCTGCAGGTGACTTCGTTTGGAACCGACGGATTTTGCATCGGAATTACTTCGCATCACGCGATTCTGGACGGGAGGACGTCGACGTCGTTCGTGAAATTATGGGCTCGTCTCTGTAAAAATTTGGTCGCCGGCGGTGAGTCAGCGGAGCCGGTTAGTTCGGCAGCTGAAACGATGCCGTTTTATGACCGGAGCGTGATCGTCGACCCAAGGGGCCTCGAGGGCATTTTCTTGAGAGATTGGTTGGCCCATGGAGGCTCCGACAACAAAAGCTTGAAATTCTGGTCGCCGTCGACTCCACAGGGTTTGTTCCGAGGTATTTTAAACTAAATAAATAATAATAAATAATTTTAAACTTTTAAATTCTATAAGAAACGTTTATAATTTATTTTTATTAATTCAAATTTTTGAAATGCATTAAAATATATATGTGTGTGTCTGTGTGACATAAACAATATATAAAACTTTATTATATAAACAATATATTTTGAGTTAAATAAATAATAATAATGTTATTATATTTTAATTAATGGGAATGTTGTAATGTAATATTTTCTTAAAAGGCACATTCAAGATAAATCCCCAAAATATCCAAAAACTCAAGCAATTGGTACTGAACCGCCGGAATCCGGTTCATCCGCCGGTCCACATCTCCACCTTCACGGTGGCGATGGCGTATACATGGGTCTGTACTGCGGTGGCCGATGGCTCACCCCACGATGGGGAGATATCATTCGGATTGTCGGTGGACGCACGGCGGTGGTTAGACCCACCAGTGGCGGCGAACTATTTCGGGAACTGTCTGGTCGGCAGGGCCACCGACCAGGAGAGAGCCAAGTTGGTTGGGGAAAACGGTCTGGTCACGGCGGTGGAGGGCATATCAAAGGCGATTAAAAGCTTGGAAGAGAACGGAGCTCTGGACGGCGCCGAACAGTGGGTTTCGTTGTTAACACAGGTTTCTGGGAGCAATCGGAAGATGCTTACCACCGCCGGATCGCCGAGATTTGAGCTGTACAGCGTGGACTTTGGGTGGGGGACGCCAGCAAAGGTGGAAGTTGTGTCGATCGACGAAACCGGAGCCGTTTCTGTCTGCGACGGCCGAGACGGCGGAGTGGAACTAGGGTGGGTAGCGCAGAAAGATGTTATGGAGGCTTTTGCTGCGGCTTTTGCAAAGGGCCTTAGAGAGCTTTGAAGTTGGCGGAAAATAAGGAATATATATATGGTTCGATAAGTTAAGATAGCGCAACATTTTTCGATGTGGGATGTTTGAATCTTCATCATGTTGAAAGTAAACATTTTAATGGCACAAACATGGAGGTAAGTGGGTAGACAATAATACTGTTTGAGATTCGAATCACTTTCACAAACAAGATTGATTTTGTCTCTTTAAGTGAGTTCTATCTGCTTTTTAGCATTGGGTGAACATAGTTTGTAAGCCTTGCACCAGGTGCAATGAGAAATCTCGATGTTTTGTACATATATATTAATTTTTTTTTTCATAACCTAAAATCTTGGCTGCCTGAAGAGCCTAGAACGGTCGGTAATATCGTTGAATGAACGAAGACTTTTTTTACGAACTACGGTGTCGGGTGTTCGAATCCCTCCTTGCCCACAATCAGTCTGCGTTGACCAATCATAGATCAATCTAACTAAAGGTCGCTTTGATCCGTTACACATCAGCCGCTCTGGTTAATGGAAAAAATGAAAAATGTGTTAAATTTAAATTTAGTAGGAAGGATAAAATAAAAGGTTAAAGTAAGGTAAAGCAAACAAAAACGTGATAGATAGATTAAAGGTAGATTTAAATAAAGTAAACCCATTAAAATAATTTTATCCTGGTTATTACATTGGGTGAAAAAAAGCCCTATTTTCCGAAATGGAAACAAAAAAAGATCCATTTGTTTAGAATCTACGGAGTTGCAGAGCCAAAATGCGATCATAATACTCAATCCTTTCTCGATCGTACTCTTATTAATTCTTGTTGTTCCTCAGCCGTCGACGGCGCCGATTCACCGGCGGTCAGCTTCGGATAATGATGTCACCAGGGCCGATGTCTGAGGATCGAGGATCTTCGCCTCGTTTCAGGTTTTTATTTATTTATATTTTTCTCCCCAATTTCTTGTTTCTGTTACATTGCGCATTGTAGTCCCCTGTTTCGTCGTTTAGAGAATTCGGAGGTATAGAAGAAATTGAAGTTTCTGAATCTTAAGGTTACTGCGATGTTCGAAATGGGAAATTTCTGCTTTGGTGGAATTGGGAATAGTCCGTAGTGAGGGACAATACAGCTTAAAATTTTGGATGCCTTAGTTTTCTACTTGATTTTATTACCTGCTCCACAGAACTTGAATGGTTATAATATGGCATGCAGTTCAGGTTTTATCACAATTTATTTGCGGGAAGGGGCTATAATGAATTGGGGAAGTGATGAAATCACTTAAGTTTCTACGTGATGCTTCCAATTTAGTTAATGAGGACAATCAGAGTTTAGTATTTAAGTTCTGGCAATCATTGATGTACAAACTGTTGGCAAAGTAATTCTTATAGTTCTATTGATTCAATAGGATGCTGCTATTTTATGCAATCTTGAAGAAGCTAAGCGGGTTGGTTTATCCACCTCCTAATATGAAATTGTATCCATCTTTGCAGACATACACCGTTGCAGATAATCCACATGGTTGGAAATTTCTTTCGGATATGGTCGATCTATTCCATGTATCGATATTTTTCTCAGACTGGAGCTTCTGTTGTACTTTTTCTGTTTTGTTGTTTGGCCCCAGCAGCCATCATATTCTTGACTTTGCAAAAACCTTGGAAGGGAAAGCCCCTTTCAAATACTCAGGTGAAGCGGAACATTTAGCTGTAAGAGCCAAATGTTTACAACTTCCTCATATTATTTCATCAGTTTCTTATTACATCTAACTTGCTCTTTTAGGTAGTTCCTTCTGTGATAAATGGTGGCATAACAGCCTTGTACTTTATCTTGTGGGGAAAGGGTCTTAAAACCTGTGGACCTCTGAGGTGGGTTACCTTTGATTATGGATACCCCTTGCTCTTTCTTCTTGGCACATACACGAATCATGCATGTATGCACCACGTGAAATCATACACTTCGTGGAAAACATCCAACTAATCAGAGTGTATATATGCATTATCACACTTGTTTTTAAGATAGTTTCTTATATTCCTTGTCTTAATCTTATCGATTGACCAAGAGTTCGCTTCGATTTACAGCGTATGCCTATATTTAGGTGATCATGTTTAATGGAAAACTTAGCCTCATTAGGATTTGAAATGCTAGACCTACAATTTGTGAATAGAATAAGAAAAATTGGATATTCAATACTCGTCTATTTCTTCAAACTTATTGTTTGATTTTTATGATGTTGCTTGGTTTCCGAACCTCTTTGAAAATTCATGCTTTCACCTGGGTTGTAACTGTTAGAAGGTTCAATACTTGTTACAAAAGAAGAGACCTTACCTTATTATTCTTCCGTCTCCTTGGCTTTATAATTTGCAAATGTGGTTTACTAATTCTTTAAATTTACCATCAGATTAAGTTTTTTGGTTGATTGTTAATTTAACAGTTACTATTTCTTTTCTTTTCCTGTTTTTTTAACCACACTTTTATCATTGAAGTTCTATTTTTTAATGTCAAATTTGAACAAACCACTCTGTATATCTACCTGGTACCATGAGTCATTTGGAGCTTATGTAGATAGTGAGTTAGGAACTTATAAAGGGATGCAATGGGAGTATTTATGGAAGTTTTGTTGCTTGGTCATATATATATTTTCTTGCCTTCTTTCTTCGTGGTCCATCTATTTACTGTCTTCTGTTTTCTTAATTTTCTATTCTAGGGCTATACTTGCCGAGTATTCTGGTGCTGTCCTGGGAGTGCTTTCTGCTGTTTTGTACGGTCGGAGAGGCTTTGTTTGGAAAAAGGTTGTGTTTAATATACTTGATTATTCTTGGGCTTCTTTGTATTCATTTAATACTCTGTCGTAGGCTGCATCAAAGCAAGGGCTTCAGTTTAATTTATTTCTAGGATTCTACTCTGATATCGTTAGCTTCTTATTATTATGTCATCCACATAACCAGATTCTCCTTGAAATATTATATCAGGTTGGTGGCCTCATTGCCATGTTGGTATCTTTCTACTTTTTATCACAAGGATGGGCCATGGCCACACATTTTCCCTTTTATATCCTTGAAAGCTCATTTGGAACTGCATTTCATGTATGAAAATAAGAGTTGAGATTGCTATTAGTTGCGACCTTCAGAGGTTTTTTTCTTTGGTTCTTACGTTATTATTATCATTATTTATCTATTATCCCCTTTTCTTTTATCTCTCTGTGTTTTCATTTCCGTATCAAAATTGTTGTAAACTTTAACCTGAGACTACCTTCGAAAGATGGCTCTGACTCTAAGGATCAGACAGAACAGGACCAAACAGAACTAGTGTTGGGTTCGATGGAAATGGCAATTCCCATTTTTGCTGGAATTTTATCAGCTTTGAGAAGGGTCATTGCTCGACGCGTTTCACTTAAGGTTTTGTCTAATATTCAGTTTAATTTGTAATCTTCCTTTTGACATCTAAGTTAGCATTCTGATATGTGATTGTTTTTCAATGCACCCTCAGAACCAACTTAAAAGACGACTTCATGCTATAACAATGGCTTCTGCGACTTGTTTTCTCTTTCCTTTAGCCATGTGGGACATGATTATTGTAAGTTTCAGCAATATTTCATGAATGATCTTTCTAATTCCTGAATTAGCGCTTGATTTTTCTTTATTTTCATAACTTCAGGGATCAACTTTGTCATCTGATACCAGACGAGAGCTTCCTTTCTCCACCTGGGCATTTTTAAGCACTATAATTTTTGGTGTTATTCTGATATTTTACGTTGACAGCATTGCTGAAGAAAGGTAATAATATAAATAGACAGTAATTGGGGATTCAAATGATGCAAATGTTCAGTATTTGTCCACAATTCACCCCCCGCTCCCTTACATTACAGATTATTCATCAGTTTTGCTCATTCGAGGACTCAGAAAATGATAATACTCTTCTTCTTCTTCTTTTTCTTTTCCTTTTTTGTAACGCTCAAGCCCACTACTAGCAGATGTTGTCCTCATTGGGCTTTTCCTTTCAGGCTTACCTTCAAGGTCTTTAAAACGTGTCTGCTAGGGAGAGGTTTCCACACCCTTATAAAGGGTGTTACATTCTCCTCCCCTCCTCCCCGACCGATGTGGGATCTCACACTTTTTTTTTTTTCTTCGCAGATTGCACGTGGTTTTTTCTTCTCCAAGACATTTGGTGGTGGCTGGTGGAAGCATCATTCTTCTGGAGACTGTATACAAGATGGATTTTTCTCTAATCGGCTTTATTATCTGCTGCTCAATTTTGGGTTTTGGTTTGTTCAAGTTTTCATCTATTTTAAATTTGCTACAATTCAAGCCATATGACCGTTGCTTCTTATCCAATCTTCCTATGCTTTTCTTTTGTTCAATTCGATTGACTAATACCAATGTTTGTAGGGATATATGAAGCAACTTCTTTAGACCGCAGCCGAAAAGATTCTTCTCACAATCACGATACATCAAACGGACTGTTGGACCGAGATCAGATGTCACCACTTCCAACTTGATATATGTATGTTCATATCACGCTTAGGTATATTTTGTGTTTCATGTTGTATAACTTAAATTATTGCATCATATTTGAAACTTGAGAAATGATATCTCATTGATCTCAACATCATCACCCCTTAAAACAATTTGGTGTCTGCAGTAATCAGAAGATGGTGGTTCATTGTTACAACTGGAAAATTTTGTCATGCAAATGGACCCATTGGCCTCAAGCAGCCACATTTTTTTGCTGAAAAGTACGTAGCATTGTATCCTTAGCCTCAAATTTATGTGTTTTTATCGCTAATTTGTACTTCAAAATGATCTGATCTGAGAGCAATGATAATTTTCATATGGTGCAATTTCTTTGTAATTATTGTTTAAGAAATTTCTTTTTGCTGCTTTGTGCACCATTTCTCATTTCCTTACTGATTCCTTCAGTCCCATTTTCATGGCTTTTCATGTCATGTCTCAGTTCCACTCTCATCTTTGCACGCAAGAAAGAGCTATGTGAACGGAAAATCCCTAATTCTTCTGTTTTCTTCTATCGATAAGAAAAGGTTATGCTAAATTCTATAAGCATTCTACATTAATTACATTAACACTTGATTGATATTAATTGGTATGAGTGATTTTAATGATCTGCAATTGTTATGAATGATTAGATTACATAGCCAAAGAGTTGGATTGTTCATAGCTTCCAACTGAAAAAACGAAATTGATTAAGTTGTATCTCACCTTAATTAATATGAAAAGTTATTGTGTCCTGCTTTGTTAGAATCAGTTTAGGGTTTGTTTTTTTTATCGTGTCGGTTTAGGGTTTAGGGTTAGGGTTTATTTTTTTTTTNCCAAGACATTTGGTGGTGGCTGGTGGAAGCATCATTCTTCTGGAGACTGTATACAAGATGGATTTTTCTCTAATCGGCTTTATTATCTGCTGCTCAATTTTGGGTTTTGGTTTGTTCAAGTTTTCATCTATTTTAAATTTGCTACAATTCAAGCCATATGACCGTTGCTTCTTATCCAATCTTCCTATGCTTTTCTTTTGTTCAATTCGATTGACTAATACCAATGTTTGTAGGGATATATGAAGCAACTTCTTTAGACCGCAGCCGAAAAGATTCTTCTCACAATCACGATACATCAAACGGACTGTTGGACCGAGATCAGATGTCACCACTTCCAACTTGATATATGTATGTTCATATCACGCTTAGGTATATTTTGTGTTTCATGTTGTATAACTTAAATTATTGCATCATATTTGAAACTTGAGAAATGATATCTCATTGATCTCAACATCATCACCCCTTAAAACAATTTGGTGTCTGCAGTAATCAGAAGATGGTGGTTCATTGTTACAACTGGAAAATTTTGTCATGCAAATGGACCCATTGGCCTCAAGCAGCCACATTTTTTTGCTGAAAAGTACGTAGCATTGTATCCTTAGCCTCAAATTTATGTGTTTTTATCGCTAATTTGTACTTCAAAATGATCTGATCTGAGAGCAATGATAATTTTCATATGGTGCAATTTCTTTGTAATTATTGTTTAAGAAATTTCTTTTTGCTGCTTTGTGCACCATTTCTCATTTCCTTACTGATTCCTTCAGTCCCATTTTCATGGCTTTTCATGTCATGTCTCAGTTCCACTCTCATCTTTGCACGCAAGAAAGAGCTATGTGAACGGAAAATCCCTAATTCTTCTGTTTTCTTCTATCGATAAGAAAAGGTTATGCTAAATTCTATAAGCATTCTACATTAATTACATTAACACTTGATTGATATTAATTGGTATGAGTGATTTTAATGATCTGCAATTGTTATGAATGATTAGATTACATAGCCAAAGAGTTGGATTGTTCATAGCTTCCAACTGAAAAAACGAAATTGATTAAGTTGTATCTCACCTTAATTAATATGAAAAGTTATTGTGTCCTGCTTTGTTAGAATCAGTTTAGGGTTTGTTTTTTTTATCGTGTCGGTTTAGGGTTTAGGGTTAGGGTTTATTTTTTTTTTTATCGTGTCTTGCTTTATTGTACTCTTGGTTCAAAAGAAATATATATAGATTTTTTTTTTTTACGTAAAGCATAATTTATGTGTCAATAACCAAATTAAAATATAAATAAATAATTAATCTATAATTGTAAATGTAACTATTGCCCTTATTGAGGCGGGATGAGGAAAAAAATGCGTAAAATTTAAAACATTTAAATGTGTGCATGCACATCGAAAATTTAAATAATTTGAAAATTCAAATAAAATAATGAGAAGTTCATTTATACAAAACAAAAGATGGAGATGGCCAAAATACACTAGGACGAGTCTAATTGGATCGAATCGAGTTAGACCAAACCAAACTAGGTTGGGTTAGACTAGGTTGGCCTTCTTCTTCCCATATTGTCTTGTATGCAGTCTTCTCTCTCGTTTACTTTTACCGCTTGTATCTCTTATTTCGAGCTTTAGATGAACTTGCTTTCTTCAACAAAGTTGTGGTACAGTTAAATTTATGGACACCAAACGTCTCTCTCCTTGGTTCATTTGTCGCCCGTATCTTGTCCTAGGGCTTAGATGAATCTGTTTCTTTCAACAAGATTGTTGTACTCCTTTAGTGGAATCCATAGACACCAAAATCACATATTTTCGTTAAGAAATGAATAATGTGTGTTCAAAGTTTATAGGTTCTATTTTCTTTGTTTCAGCTTTTCTATCTGAACCACCATTAGTTCACCACAACGAGCTTGCCTGAACCCCTAAAATTGAGACTCCAAAGTTTGGAGGATGCATGCTAGCTAAAACGCTACAAATTTGCTCGAACGAAAATCCGATCTCTTTTTATCTTTTTTCTATTTTTATTTTTTTTCATTTACTTATTTACCTATTATTATTATTATTATTAGGAATTATAGTAAATTAGCTAGTTTAAATACAAATTGGTATAATTTACTTAAAAAATAAATATATTTCACTTAACCCTAAACAAAAAGAAAATAGTAAAATTTAAAATTGCTGTAATTAATGTGTTCTCCAACTACTCTAAGCCACTCCACGCCTTCATCATTTTCGGTAAAATGAAAAAAAAAAAAAAAAAAAAAAAAAAAAAAAAAAAAAAAAAAAAAAAAAAAAAAAAAAAAANAAAAAAACACCTCTCAACGGCGTCGTTTCCACCGGTCGTCGCCCGTTTACTCTCGCAGTATATAGGAAACCCACCAACACCAGAGCGACTTTCTCCCCTCCGGTGGCTCAAAGCTCCAGCTTTCCTCATCGTTCTTTGGGGTTCCTTCAGGTTAATAATCTCTTTATCCCTTCTATCACTCTAATCTGTTCTTCGTCTATTTTTATCATATCCAGATCGAAATTTCTTTGAATTCTTCGAGTTTTAGCTGATGAATTTTCGGTTTCTATTCCCTTGGCTGCTGTGTGCCTTTCCTATTTTTGGTCCACCCTGCCTTCGTTTTTCCCGGATCTGGACGCTTCTTAGCTGCTCCTAATCCATACCACAATTCTATATATCCTATGCTTTGATCTTTGTTTTGTGTTCGTCCTCGTTACGGAAAGGAAAGACCAACTCGCGTTTAGCTTGATTCTGAAAAGAGGTTGTCCGATCTTGTTCTATGTCTAGATCTCAGATCTGTTTCTGGTTGGGCAAATTTTACCTGAAATGTTATGGCACTTGATTTTATTTTTGAATTAGAGATATTTGGATCTGTTGCTTGGCTGTACGATCTGCTACCCTTTGGTATAATTAGGGTATTTTGAGGTTGGATAGATCTAAGTTATTGTTTGTGGTTGGTGATTTATGCAGGCGTTTCTTCTGTGGATCTGCCAGTTTGAAAGATGAATCAATTCATTTTTCAGCAGAATACCTTTTTTTCATGTGAAGAGACATGGGGGTATGCCTCTATCTCTGATCTGAAGGACCCTGTTGTGTGTCCCAAGCCCAGGCGGCTTGCAATTCTTGCTAACAATCACATTAAACACCCCTTGAAATGGCACCAAGCTGAGGCTTGTGATTCAAAAGCTGGGGCAGACCTTCTAGACATCATTTTAAACAAGGCTAGCTCTCACTCCCCTGATTCAACTTGAGTTCTTTACATGATGTACTAATGAATGTCTTTATAATGTGATTTGAATGTCGATAGGGGTCGGAACAATCTAGCGTCAATGTGGCTTCATCACCTCCGTTTTATTGCGGATCTCCGCCGAGCAGGGCTTCCAATCCATTAATCCAGGATGCGCGGTTTAGAGATGAGAAACTCAGTAGTCCTATGCCAGTATTGGCTGCAGCAGCATACTCCCCATTGAGTCTCTCATCGCCATCATCGGCGACAGCGACGGGGTCGCACAAAGGGGGAGGAGGAGGGTGTGCGAGAATGACGTTCGGTCTAAAACCGGCTGCAGTTAGAGTAGAAGGATTTGATTGCCTGAGTAGGGACCGGCANTTGTCATTATTTATCCTATCACCTTTTTATTGAGCGTGTTAAATGATGCACCGTCCTTCCATTATGGCATGTGTCTGTTTGGGATCGGGATGGATAGGTGGATAGGTGTTACTTGTGTGTCATCTTGTCTTTGCACGTGGGGGTTAGGAAGTTACTTGTGTGTCATCTTGTCTTTGCTTAGGAGGGTCACTGCCCACTGTCTAGTAGGTTGTGACATTCTCTCTCTCTCACGGGAGGGTCACTGCCCACTGTCTAGTAGGTTGTGACATTCTCTCTCTCGTTGTAGAGTAGAACGAAATATTTCTTACCTCTCTCTTCATGACTGAGATTGATAACAATATATAATGTGAAATATATCTTACCTTTCTCTTCATGACTGAGATTGATAACAATACATAACGGACGAAGTAAACAATATCCGTGAATGTCGAAGCTATTGATCATATTGAAATAAAAGGTGATTGGCCAATGAAATTTATTTGGTCCACATTTTTTTTCCTACTTTTTTCTCAAAATAAATATAGTGCCACGTGGAAAGTTCCATTATCATTAGTGCTACCATGGAAAAAAAACTTCTCCATTTGATTATTACTTGATGTCCACTTGGAAGTCTGCTTTGGGCTACAGACTTCCAAGTGTTTGATAAATCAGAAGCCCAATAACTATTGAGGCCCAACAATGGGAAGTGGCCCACATTAATTAAGGCCCAATTCTATACTATCTCTTGAATTAACAATATCAGTAAAGATTGTAAAAATTAGTATTTAGTTATATATATATATATATATATATATATATTGGATATAAATTTCTTAATTTAGTTTTATATTTTATTTGCTTTTTAAATATGAAATGTACAATAAAATTATTTAAGATTTATAAATAATTAATAATTGGTAATTGAATGAAAAAAATAAAAAATAAAATAAAAATAAAAATAAAAATGTCACATCTTGGATTTGATAAGTATGAAATCATAGAGACCACTCAAGCNGGCAAAGGTAGGTGAGGGAAAAATATAAATGCGAAATTAGTTGGAGAAAATAGTTGGGTAAGGAGGCGCCCATAGTCACAACAAAACCAGAAACCGGTAACCAGAAATGGAATTCAAAATTCCGGATTTCCCAAAAACCAGGAGCCCCATCAACGTGACGGTTTGCCACGAGATTCTGGGAGCGTAAACTTCACGCGCTCTTCGTACACCGTTCTAGAAACATTCCCTGCATGAACGGCACCTTTCTCTCTTCTTCTTCCATTTTCTGCCACGTGTCCTTCTTTTTCCTGCTCCATGCACCACTTGCTAATTTAAGCAAAATACCAGATGGAAATTATTATTTCTTTTTCTTTTTCTTTTTTGTGGATTTAAAATTCCAATTGTCCACTGTTTTCATTTTTTTAAGATAAATATGATAATTATTTTATTTATTTGAGTTGAAATATGTATATTTATTTAATTGTTTTGCGTTTAAAATAAAATAAAATAAAATAAAATCCATGTGCATTAAATACCCTTCTAAATCAATTAAAATGAGACGCTTTTGGACAAATAAAGAGAGATCTACAAAAAATAAATAACTTGAATTATTTTATTAATTCTTTTTGTCTGTTTCCTGACCAATTACTATTTCCAAAGCCATTACTTTTAATATTGTCTTGCATTTATTTTTATTTATTAAGTAATTTACTCTCGAATAATAATATTCTCATATACTTACACGAGTTTTTAAGCATAAAAATATAAAATTATTTTTAACTATGGAGTTCTTACGATTCAACTACTAAAAAAGGAAGGTGCACCTTATTAGTGTAGATAATAACTTTCGTTTCTATTACTAGTAATGACCACATTTCAAAAACACAATTACCAAGATCATAATTTGAAATTCATTATTCAAATTGGATTTTAAAGTTGTCACAATTATACTCATGGTCGATGTCTCGATCACGCTTGTTTAGGATGTGTTGTCTATGGCCCATGCTTGTTCCAAATTTTATTTTTACAGATTTTCATCTTAGATAGATCCTTACTACTTCATGTTAGGTTAATAGGGATGTGTACCGACCTTTCTCCAAAATCATATCTACACCTAAAGGCTAAATTGACCCAAAATGTACTATAGGGAGATATGCTATATGCTATCAAAACTGTTATTATTGTCTACTCGCTTTTAGCTTATAATATTATTTTCAATGTATTTCCTCACTCACGTTTTCTAAAACATTTATTTCAAACGTGACTCGAGGCTCAAACATATGTCATCGTTATTCATAGAGTCTGTATTTTTTTTGCACGATTGACTTGTTTGTTGGGTTATAACAATTGTTATTATTATTATTATTTATATGATATTGAAGAATAGGGTGTGTTCACGTGAGCGCCACAATTAGCTAATCAAAATTAAAAAGCTAAGACAAATTATGATAATTATTTAAGGATAAATCCCAAATTAATTCAAATTAATTCAAATTACAAAAAGCAACACGCCTCTTTTATTTTATTTTTTTTTAATTCAAAATTAAAATGAAATTTTAAAACCGTTGGCTACGGGGTTTTTGTTCAGCGCCCACAGTCCTCACAAAAACCGGCTACTGGTTTTGCTTCAAAAACCACTTTTCTCCAATCTTCCTGAAAACCGGGAGATTTTTATTTATTTATTTATTTATTTATTTAAATTTAAATACAGGGGTGTTGTGTGGGGCCCGCTTTATTCCACGTTATGTGGCAATTCGACCATATTTTTGACATCCTCAAAGTATTCCCCACGCGCCTACGTTTTTCCATATCTGATTTTTGGATTTTCCCTTTTTTTTTTTTTTTTTTTTTTTTTTTTTNTTAAATTACGACTTTGCCCTCGTAAGGTCCATCGGAAAGGCAGTTTGAAGAAACTGGTTTCAGTTTGTGGAGGAGAGTTTTGTCCTTTTGTTATGGTGGGATCCTGTTAAAGTTTTGAGTTAATTAATTGAAACATATATATAATTTTTGAATTATATTGATAAAAGGAAATTGGATAAAACGTAGAGGGAAAGCGCGTGGGGAAAGAAAAGGAAGTATATTTTATGTGAAGGTGAACGGATTTGGCTGCTGCTGGTAGGTAGAGCAGGTCATGGAAAAGTGGGTTCAAAATGGAAGCTCCCGGAGTGTGGAAACCAGTCTTTTTAAAAGTCATTTTTTAAAAAAATTTAAAAATAATTATTTATATTAATCTAAAACTGCGTGCCCCAGTTTTCCCTGAAAGCCCCACCGGCTCGCAGATTAATATTTAGTTTCCCTCTTAAATATCCTCCGGGACTTTTCTTCAATCCTCAAAACTATTTCCCCCTTATCTTCTTCTTCTTCTTCTTCTTCTTCAATTCTCTCTCTCTCTCTTCCTTCTTCCGATTTTATGCTTTTCTTCTGTATTTGCGGTTGCTGAAAATGCGGATGAGTTGTAATGGTTGCAGAGTTCTTCGCAAAGGTTGCAGTGAAAATTGTAGTATTCGACCTTGTTTGCAGTGGATCAAGAGTCCTGAATCTCAGGCTAACGCTACTGTTTTTCTTGCTAAGTTTTATGGCCGTGCTGGACTTATGAATCTTATCAACGCTGGTCCTGAGCATCTACGGCCTGGTGAGTTCTGTTTCTTCAATTTTGTTGGTTGATTTGTGTCTGATTTTGTGCATTTTGATTGAATTTTGTGTTTGGTTCGATTTTGTAGCGATCTTTAGATCTCTTCTCTATGAGGCTTGTGGACGGATTGTGAATCCGATTTACGGATCGGTTGGATTGTTGTGGTCTAGTAATTGGCATCTCTGTCAGGCGGCTGTTGAGGCGGTGCTTAAAGGTGCTCCGATTATTCCGATTAATTCTGAGGCGGCCACGACTGGCGATGGACCGCCGTTGAAGGCTTACGACATTCGGCATATTTCTAAGGATGAAAACTCCGCCGCCTCCAACGATGGTGGAGCGAATCGGCGAGTCAGGACTCGGTGCCGTTTTAAGCGATCGGCCGTGAAGGATAAAGAGAGTACTGGAATTGTATCTGCTGTAGCGGAGTCGACTCGGCGACTGTTCTCCTCGACAGAGATTAACCGTTCGTCGAGCGGTGAGTCGTCGCTGACTCACCAATCTGACTCGCCGCATCTCGAACATGAGAGCAAAGAAACCGAGAGCATGATCTCGGTGGAGACGGCGGATGTTTCTCCTCCTTCGGCGCCGTCGGCTTTTTTCAGATCGGAATCCAGTCACGTACAAAGAAAATTCACCAACCACGACGGCGGCAGGATGACAATTCCGGAAAGCGAATTAGCTCTAGAACTTACCCTGGGGATGGAGCCGGTATCACGTGCCCAGCACGTGGTTCCAATGAAGAAGCGAAAGATAGAGGCCAACGATGGGCTGAGGCCCAATAAGGAAACGTGCAATACGATTTTGGGCCTGGATTTTGTAGCCGGAAACTAGGCCTAATAAGGAGCCCACATATTGATAAAAAACATGAAAACTATATAAAAAAAAAATAATACAACCGCAATTATGGAAGTTGTGAGATGATTTAAAAGTGTCGAGCCACAATTTGGATGAGGCATTACGATCATGGTCAAAATTTTAGAGGTATATGGAGAGGGACTACGGTATGAGATTGTCAAGGTATCTTAAATTTAAGANAGTGTATATTTAAAGGAAAGTGCTGTAAAAATGCGACAGGAGGTGAAAAGGTTCTTAGTTCTTGATTGTTCATCTTTAATCTCCCTTTGTTTTTTCTTTTCTTTTTTATAAATGAAAAACCTCAAAATCAAATAATTTTTATGTGAAAACCCCATTGATTAAACATTTTGTTTTGGTTATTTATAACTTGGAAGGATGAGCAGCGTCACAATTTGCCATCCGCGTAAGACATCGTAGACGATGACTAGTTTTGGGGGAGAATGACGTTCCTCAAGAGACGCCCATTCGGCCAGAGTGCAATGATGCGATCGAAGACAAAGACATTGAATAGACATGAAGGGCAAAAATAGGTTTGTTGAAGGGCTGGGTAGGAAGTCGGGGTTTCGGAAGGAATTTAGGCATGCGGTTCGGGAGTTAAGTCCGTCCATATGATATATGAATGCTCGCCAAGTTTGGTGTCAATCCGACGCCCAACGGACAATGCATGACACCTTATGACCGTTCACTAAAATCATTACACCTGGAAACTTGAAAATAGCACAAAATGTACTATAGCGAATACCATGGTGGTGGCTCTCCACCACCCCTAGGCCGTGTGGCCTAAGTGAGCTACCCTGTGGCACATACGTGTGTCACAGTGTGGGCAAGCGTGCTGAGACGAGTGTCTTGGGCGACTTTCTTTGAAATGGGTTTTTGAAGGATAGTACCTTGCCAGTATTGCGCCTTAGTCCGCGTGTTGGATGTTGCTACATACACCCACTATCTGGTACGGTATCTGTAAATGACTCTGCATGGGCACAGGAGGGCCAATGCCTCGATAGAACCTAAATGAATGGATGTTCGGGAAGTCTCGATGAGATGAACGACATGCGGGCCCGTTCTTGATGGCATGACCGAACGAGTTATGATGCCCGACGACATCCTGAGACTCGAGATGACGTCAAGACATATGGACCTCGTCGATGGGGATCGATATGACAAAATGAGATGCGGCGTTGCAATGAGAGACCTTGGCCCGAGCAGAGGCAAGGTCGAGCAGAATGACTTGGCCTAGTGTAGAGACAAGTTGGATGTGTCGTAGACGATTGAATATGCACGCGCAGGCGGCATGTGTGGTTGAACAAGCTTGGATTCTGCACAAGCGATGTTCGATTAGCGAAGACAAATCTCGCCTAAGGTCCGACGAAGCCACAAAGCCGGAGTGAAAAATATATATGGGGCTTAATTCTCCTTAAGGCTAGTCATGAGCGTGTCAAAATCACAATGCCGCGCGGTAAAAAATGTAGGATCGTGACAAAAAGCACATGTACATGACCACAACTTCAACTTGATAAGGCATGTATTAATTTTTATTCTATCATTTCAATAATATTATTGATATCAACCTCTGTAACTTTTAATAACGTTAAGATAGAGATGTTTATGGGTTGAGACAGTGAAGAAGCCTTATGCAAATCGGATTCCTTATATAAGGATTCATATCTAAGATTCGAAAATTTAGCATTTGATAGTCCCTACATTCCTATGCACAATTTGTGACATGATCATGTTACTTACATTTCTCACATTTTAAGAGTGAAGACTATCCCATTAACACGAGTTCTTCCAACATATTTTGTCATCATTAAGGGATGTAACATGGTTACATTACCTACGTTCCTCGCTTCTTAAGAGTCAAGATATCCTCACAAACCAATACGAGTTCTTCCAACATATTATGCCGTCACTAAGGGATGCGACATGGTCACATTAACTACATTCCTCGCTTCTTAAGTCCTCGTTAAGGGATGTGACATGGTCACGTTACCTACGTTTCTCACTTCTTAAGAGTGAAAATTATTTCTACAGACCATCATGAGTCATTTCAGAATATCTTAAGAGGTCACGACACCCAAAAAAAAAAAAAAAATGCACATTATACGAATAACTTTGAGCATAAGCTCTCATGACAATGTTTTGAATTTTTTCAAAATGTCTCATATAAATCGAGATGTATTCCTTACTTATAAACCCATAATGATTCCCTAAATTAGCGAATGTGAGACTCCCTCTTAACAATTCTCAACATGTTCGATGTCACTTTTAAAAATATTATATAAAATATTATATATGTGTAAGAAAGGTTGAAGAAGGCAACGGAGTGAGGCAAACTTGAATTCCATACTTAGGCTGTATGGTGAGAACAACAACAGGAGCATGGCGATAAGTGTCGGAAATAGTGAAGCTGAACTTGGAGAGTAACATAGCCAATATGATCTTAGCTTCCATCAACGCGAACCCCTGGCCGATGCAGGTCCTTGGTCCGCTGGAAAATGGAATGAACCGCCCACCACTGAATGCTTTCGACCCAAACCTCTCTGGGTTGAACTCGTTTGCGTCTTTTCCCCACAGCTCCTCGCTGTGATGAATGGCAAGCACTGGTATCCATACCGATAGCCCTTTCGGAATCTCTAAATCTCTTACCTTTATGTCCTCGAACGCTATTCTCGGTAGCACCGTGGCCGGTGGGTAAAGCCTTAGGGACTCGTTTATCACCATGCTCAGCTGCAACAACAACACCAAAACAAATATAAGTGTTAAGAACCACGGCGCACCACAATTGTATGATATTGTCCACTTTGAGTATAAGCTCTCATCCCAACAATCAACAATCCTCCCCTCGAACAAAGTACACTATAGAGTCTTATCTGAGACCTATAGAGCCCTCAAACAGTCTCCCCTCAATTAAGACTCGACACTTGACTACACATTCGAGGTTCACAACTTCTTTGTTCGAGGATTTTATTGACATGGCTAAGTGTAACGACCCAAGTCCACCGCTAGCAGATATTGTTCTTTTTGGGCTTTACCTTTCGGGCTTCCCCTCAAAGCTTTAAAACACGTCTGCTAGGGGAAGGTTTCCACACCCCTATAAAGGGTGTTTTTGTTCTCCTCCCCAACCAATGTGGGACATCACACTAAGTTAAGAGCATGACTCTGATATCATGTTAGGAACCATAACTCTGTACCATAGTATTAAGTTCTTTTCCAACCATTTTCAACCAATTGTTAGTTAGCTTACCAAAGTGAGCTTAGGGAGATGTTCGACCGAGGGAGGTCGGCCGTTGCAAACTTGGGCGACTTCAGCACGAGCCTTGTGTTGCCAAGAAGGGTTAGTAGCGAGCAACATGATGGTCCAGCTGAGCAAAAGAGAAGTGGTATCATGGCCAGCAAAGAAGAAAGTCTTGCATTCATCCATTACGAGCTGCAAGTCTAAGCTGAATCCATCGTCTCTCTTTCTCTGCATCTCCTTCAATAGCATTCCCAACAAATCGCTTCCATATCCACTGCTTCTTCCTATCTCCACGCCCTCTTTTCTGCTTCCAATGATCTCCATTAACATTCTCTCCACCTCCATTTTTAGTGACTTTATTTTTCTGTTGTATTTACTCGGAAAAAATCTGCACCAATAAAATGAACAATAGGTTGTGAGCCTCGAACCTGTAGTCAAAAGTGATCCACTTGTTGAATAAAGGGTGTACTGAGAGAGAAGTTGAGCCTTGATTAAGGAGAGACTGTTTGAGGGCTCCATAAACCTCAGGAACTCTATGGTCTACTTTGTTCGAAGGGAACATTGTGGAGGATTATTGGGAGCGAATTCCCACGTTGGTTAATTTAGTGGAAGATCATTGGGTTGGGTTTATAAGTGAGGAATACTAACTCTATTGGGATGAGGCCCTTCGGAGAAGCCCAAAGCAAAGCCATGAGAGCTTATCCTCAAAGCCGATAATATGATAAAAAATGATCCTATTTGACCGCTATACATTGCGAAACGGGAATTAATTCTAACTCCCACGTGATAAAAAATAGTAAAAGGTCTCGAGTAGAAAATGATCCTATTTGACTACTATACATTGCTAATATTAGAAAATGGATAATCGGGAATCTCGAGTAACTGGCCAAGGCGCTAAAGTAGCTAAAGTGGTGATAAACCCCGTCAGTAAAATGGGTCCTATGGAAAGTCCATCAATTCCCAATTTTCAGTAAAAATTCAAAAAAGGGATCCATTTATAATCCTCTGTCAATTGGATTAATGGATCGTCTAATTCGAAATGATAACAAAATGCATAGGTTGTTAGAAGGAGCTCGGGTACACAGATACATAGTTTATGTTTAAAGTAGATAATATCATACTACTGCTATGGAGAGTTGTGGTTCCTAACACCCTACGAAATGAAATATTTGGTTTAGAAAAACGCACCGGCTACCGGGGATGCAGAGGTGGCGGCTGGCTTGTGCGCAGAGGTGCTGAAGCTGAGTGAGCATATCAAAGATTTGGATGCCTTTGTCGGAGCTTGCGTCGAACGCAGTCCGGGAAATGATGTCGGCGGTGAGGCGTTTCATGCAATCAGCAATTTCGAACACTGTCTGGCCCTCCTCCAATTGGGCCTCCAATGATTGGATCATTTTGTTGGTGCATTCCACCATCAACCCCGCATAGCTCTATTCATGTCATATTACAAAAAAATATATATATATATTAAATGTGTTGGATGAAACGCTAATTCATGAGTTTATAATCAAAGAATATTATCTCTATTGGTACGAGACCTTTTTGAGCAAGCTCAAATCAAAGTTATGAGAGCTTATGCTTAATATCATACTATTGTGGAGAGTCGTGTTCATCTAACAAAATGTTTAGGGTTTTGGATATGAACCTTAAGCCTTTCCCCCCTAAACGCAGGTGAAATGAGGTGACGTTGATGATGCCAATTTTCTCCATTTGCCATCAACAATCCATTGCCTATGAAGTGTTTGGTCCCTTGTCTTTGCATCCATGACCTCCCACACACATTGCTGCTCTTCCCCAATACTTCCTTCACCAACTCCATCTCCGTCAAACACAGCCTCGGCTCCATCCCGTTCCAATATATAAACCTCTTTCCTGAATAAGTTTAAGTTCACGGGTTAATTGTTTATTCGTAGTCTACAAAAGTATTTGCTAAAACCACCGCACCTCAATTGGAGGGAAAATTCTCTATTTATAATTATTTACATAATCAAATAAATTACAAAATAAAATGAACAATAAATAAATGTCAAATATGATACCTAAACTGTAATGAAAGGTTCATAACAGATATTTGTCTAACAAAGACCCAAATATGATACCTATACAGTAATGAAAGGCTAAATATTCTTAATCATACGGAATATTTTACCATAACCATAATTCAGGGTCCAAATATGATACCTATACGGTAATGAAAGACTAAATATCTTCAATCATACTAGATATTTTACTGTAACCATAATTCAAGGTCCAAATATCTTCACCTCAACCGTCTAACCAATGAATCATGAACTCTTTTAAACAGGATAAAAGTGTTAGTCGTACCGTATTGCTTTGTCCATGCAGAGTAATAGGGTAACAAACGATCAACGATGTCGTGACTGATGGAGCTCATGTCGTTGGCTGTGGATTCCTTGACAAGCTCTACGACATCGAGGATGTTTCCGGTGAAGGGTCGTGGGTTGGGGCCATAAACGCCTTGCTCGGCCATCCTCTTCCTGATTCTTCTAGGGGTAAGCCAGTAGAAAGAGAGAGTATCATATGCAATCTTTGCAAAGGATGAAACAAAAATGACCAAAAGAGTTGCTAGAAAGATCATAATCGCCATGGCAGATGAGATGAAGCTTTTTTTAGAGAGAAAAAGAGAGGTGGATGGTTTGAATGGGTGATGGAAGAAAGGGTATTTATAACGGCCAACTCAGTTACCTTTTAAAACATTTTCAGGCTGTTC